>NC_090293.1:3940000-4125000 GCF_037392515.1 Haliotis asinina
AGCTCAGTGGTTAGAGCACTGGTCTTGTAAACCAGGGGTCGTGAGTTCGATCCTCACTGGGGGCTAGATGTATTTTGTCGCTGTTTTAAGATTTTGGGTTTTTTTTTGCAGTTGAGCTAATAAACCCTCTTCATCAGGCACCATGGTGAAGTCTTGTGCAAGCAACTAAGGTAACTCAGTTCTAAGGGTGCCGGTCTCCTAAACCAAGGTTCGGGACATCGATGATCATTTGGGACTATCAAATAGGTTTCTTTCAAAACATGCAATAATTTGGTCCTCATTCGGAAGAAACCTTTGTGCATTTTGAGGCCAACTATTCGTCACATGACTGGAAACAGCTGTGAGTTCACCACAGTGGCATTAGGGACAAATGCATGTGTGAGTTTAACGTGGCCTTTGTTACCCAAGTGCAAGTGCCTTTGAGGGTCTGAAGTCCATACCCAAGCCTTTATAATTAAATGCCTCTACTCGACTCAACTGAAGTTGTACAATTCATATATTTTAAGTGAACAAAATGTATCTTTCGCACTCAGTATTTGTCAGAAGACACCCATAAAAACGGTATTGTTTGATTGTGCTGTTGCAATCTATTTGTCTTTTCTACTGCAAGAGATCTTAGTCTAAGAGATAAGAGCGAAAATAGGAATTGATACGTTGCGGTTGATGGCCTACTGCCTTCATAGCTCAGTGGATAGAACACTGGTCTTGTAAAGCAGGCGTCGTGAGTTCGATTCTCACTGGAGGCTCATTTTTTCTACAGATTTCTATCACCGAGGTGTCAGGATGCCATTGTGCTACCCAGACGGTGAACGTCCCCTCACATGCAAATCGGCCGCCAAGCAAACGTTTCAGTTGCATCAACATGAAAGAATTATCAGCTTGAAAGCAAATTCTGGACCTTTGGAGAGGTAAAGAAGATAATAAGATGAAATACCCGAGTTGCGATTGACCTACTTAATGTTTGTTCAGTTCAATATGCAACATGTGGCAATTTTCCATATCCGAATGTATTTGACTGCTTGAAGAGTAGCTGAGTAGTTTGCAGTGAAAATGTTCAGCTGTTTATCAGCTGCCCCGGTGGCACAATCGGTTAGCGCGCCGTACTTATAGTCAGTACCTTCCCCATGATCAGCATGGGATGAGGAATGCGGAGGTTGTGAGTTCGAGCCTCACCCGGGGCATGCTTCCTTTTCTTTATTTTTCTGACATTTTCTCAAACACTCTCACTCCCATTACACCCACCAGCGTCATGGAAGTAAGTGTGTGACAGATGAAAATACATCTTGTAAATGGCAAGTGACACATTTTGAAATATGTGAAGTTTAGAATATCCCACGCCAATGGTGTTTACACAGACAGATCGTAACTGCAATCGACCACCCCGGGACCAACAGCTGTTAAAAGCATGGCAAATTGCCCCCACTTATCAGATGCCTCCATAGCTCAGTGGTTAGAGCACTGGTCTTGTAAACCAGGGGTCGTGAGTTCGATCCTCACTGGGGGCTAGATGTATTTTGTCGTTGTTTTAAGATTTTGGGGGTTTTTTTGCAGTTGAGCTAATAAACCCTCTTCATCAGGCACCATGGTGAAGTCTTGTGCAAGCAACTAAGGTAACTCAGTTCTAAGGGTGCCGGTCTCCTAAACCAAGGGTCGGGACATCGATGATCATTTGGGACTATCAAATAGGTTTCTTTCAAAACATGCAATAATTTGGTCCTCATTCGGAAGAAACCTTTGTGCATTTTGAGGCCAACTATTCGTCACATGACTGGAAACAGCTGTGAGTTCACCACAGTGGCATTAGGGACAAATGCATGTGTGAGTTTAACGTGGCCTTTGTTACCCAAGTGCAAGTGCCTTTGAGGGTCTGAAGTCCATACCCAAGCCTTTATAATTAAATGCCTCTACTCGACTCAACTGAAGTTGTACAATTCATATATTTTAAGTGAACAAAATGAATCTTTCGCACTCAATATTTGTCAGAAGACACCCATAAAAACGGTATTGTTTGATTGTGCTGTTGCAATCTATTTTCTTTTCTACTGCAAGAGATCTTAGTCTAAGAGATAAGAGCGAAAATAGGAATTGATACGTTGCGGTTGATGGCATACTGCCTTCATAGCTCAGTGGATAGAACACTGGTCTTGTAAAGCAGGCGTCGTGAGTTCGATTCTCACTGGAGGCTCATTTTTTCTACAGATTTCTATCACCGAGGTGTCAGGATGCCATTGTGCTACCCAAACGGTGAACGTCCCCTCACATGCAAATCGGCCGCCAAGCAAACGTTTCAGTTGCATCAACATGAAAGAATTATCAGCTTGAAAGCAAATTCTTGAACTTTGGAGAGGTAAAGAAGAGAATAAGATGAAATACCCGAGTTGCGATTGACCTACTTAATGTTTGTTCAGTTCAATATGCAACATGTGGCAATTTTCCATATCCGAATGTATTTGACTGCTTGAAGAGTAGCTGAGTAGTTTGCAGTGAAAATGTTCAGCTGTTTATCAGCTGCCCCGGTGGCACAATCGGTTAGCGCGCCGTACTTATAGTCAGTACCTTCCCCATGATCAGCATGGGATGAGGAATGCGGAGGTTGTGAGTTCGAGCCTCACCCGGGGCATGCTTCCTTTTCTTTATTTTTCTGACATTTTCTCAAACACTCTCACTCCCATTACACCCATCAGCGTCATGGAAGTAAGTGTGTGACAGATGAAAATACATCTTGTAAATGGCAACTGACACATTTTGAAATATGTGAAGTTTAGAATATCCCACGCCAATGGTGTTTACACAGACAGATCGTAACTGCAATCGACCACCCCGGGACCAACAGCTGTTAAAAGCATGGCAAATTGCCCCCACTTATCAGATGCCTCCATAGCTCAGTGGTTAGAGCACTGGTCTTGTAAACCAGGGGTCGTGAGTTCGATCCTCACTGGGGGCTAGATGTATTTTGTCGCTGTTTTAAGATTTTGGGGTTTTTTTTTGCAGTTGAGCTAATAAACCCTCTTCATCAGGCACCATGGTGAAGTCTTGTGCAAGCAACTAAGGTAACTCAGTTCTAAGGGTGCCGGTCTCCTAAACCAAGGGTCGGGACATCGATGATCATTTGGGACTATCAAATAGGTTTCTTTCAAAACATGCAATAATTTGTTCCTCATTCGGAAGAAACCTTTGTGCATTTTGAGGCCAACTATTCGTCACATGACTGGAAACAGCTGTGAGTTCACCACAGTGGCATTAGGGACAAATGCATGTGTGAGTTTAACGTGGCCTTTGTTACCCAAGTGCAAGTGCCTTTGAGGGTCTGAAGTCCATACCCAAGCCTTTATAATTAAATGCCTCTACTCGACTCAACTGAAGTTGTACAATTCATATATTTTAAGTGAACAAAATGTATCTTTCGCACTCAATATTTGTCAGAAGACACCCATAAAAACGGTATTGTTTGATTGTGCTGTTGCAATCTATTTGTCTTTTCTACTGCAAGAGATCTTAGTCTAAGAGATAAGAGCGAAAATAGGAATTGATACGTTGCGGTTGATGGCCTACTGCCTTCATAGCTCAGTGGATAGAACACTGGTCTTGTAAACCAGGCGTCGTGAGTTCGATTCTCACTGGAGGCTCATTTTTTCTACAGATTTCTATCACCGAGGTGTCAGGATGCCATTGTGCTACCCAGACGGTGAACGTCCCCTCACATGCAAATCGGCCGCCAAGCAAACGTTTCAGTTGCATCAACATGAAAGAATTATCAGCTTGAAAGCAAATTCTTGAACTTTGGAGAGGTAAAGAAGAGAATAAGATGAAATACCCGAGTTGCGATTGACCTACTTAATGTTTGTTCAGTTCAATATGCAACATGTGGCAATTTTCCATATCCGAATGTATTTGACTGCTTGAAGAGTAGCTGAGTAGTTTGCAGTGAAAATGTTCAGCTGTTTATCAGCTGCCCCGGTGGCACAATCGGTTAGCGCGCCGTACTTATAGTCAGTACCTTCCCCATGATCAGCATGGGATGAGGAATGCGGAGGTTGTGAGTTCGAGCCTCACCCGGGGCATGCTTCCTTTTCTTTATTTTTCTGACATTTTCTCAAACACTCTCACTCCCATTACACCCATCAGCGTCATGGAAGTAAGTGTGTGACAGATGAAAATACATCTTGTAAATGGCAACTGACACATTTTGAAATATGTGAAGTTTAGAATATCCCACGCCAATGGTGTTTACACAGACAGATCGTAACTGCAATCGACCACCCCGGGACCAACAGCTGTTAAAAGCATGGCAAATTGCCCCCACTTATCAGATGCCTCCATAGCTCAGTGGTTAGAGCACTGGTCTTGTAAACCAGGGGTCGTGAGTTCGATCCTCACTGGGGGCTAGATGTATTTTGTCGCTGTTTTAAGATTTTGGGGTTTTTTTTTGCAGTTGAGCTAATAAACCCTCTTCATCAGGCACCATGGTGAAGTCTTGTGCAAGCAACTAAGGTAACTCAGTTCTAAGGGTGCCGGTCTCCTAAACCAAGGGTCGGGACATCGATGATCATTTGGGACTATCAAATAGGTTTCTTTCAAAACATGCAATAATTTGGTCCTCATTCGGAAGAAACCTTTGTGCATTTTGAGGCCAACTATTCGTCACATGACTGGAAACAGCTGTGAGTTCACCACAGTGGCATTAGGGACAAATGCATGTGTGAGTTTAACGTGGCCTTTGTTACCCAAGTGCAAGTGCCTTTGAGGGTCTGAAGTCCATACCCAAGCCTTTATAATTAAATGCCTCTACTCGACTCAACTGAAGTTGTACAATTCATATATTTTAAGTGAACAAAATGTATCTTTCGCACTCAATATTTGTCAGAAGACACCCATAAAAACGGTATTGTTTGATTGTGCTGTTGCAATCTATTTGTCTTTTCTACTGCAAGAGATCTTAGTCTAAGAGATAAGAGCGAAAATAGGAATTGATACGTTGCGGTTGATGGCCTACTGCCTTCATAGCTCAGTGGATAGAACACTGGTCTTGTAAAGCAGGCGTCGTGAGTTCGATTCTCACTGGAGGCTCATTTTTTCTACAGATTTCTATCACCGAGGTGTCAGGATGCCATTGTGCTACCCAGACGGTGAACGTCCCCTCACATGCAAATCGGCCGCCAAGCAAACGTTTCAGTTGCATCAACATGAAAGAATTATCAGCTTGAAAGCAAATTCTGGAACTTTGGAGAGGTAAAGAAGAGAATAAGATGAAATACCCGAGTTGCGATTGACCTACTTAATGTTTGTTCAGTTCAATATGCAACATGTGGCAATTTTCCATATCCGAATGTATTTGACTGCTTGAAGAGTAGCTGAGTAGTTTGCAGTGAAAATGTTCAGCTGTTTATCAGCTGCCCCGGTGGCACAATCGGTTAGCGCGCCGTACTTATAGTCAGTACCTTCCCCATGATCAGCATGGGATGAGGAATGCGGAGGTTGTGAGTTCGAGCCTCACCCGGGGCATGCTTCCTTTTCTTTATTTTTCTGACATTTTCTCAAACACTCTCACTCCCATTACACCCATCAGCGTCATGGAAGTAAGTGTGTGACAGATGAAAATACATCTTGTAAATGGCAACTGACACATTTTGAAATATGTGAAGTTTAGAATATCCCACGCCAATGGTGTTTACACAGACAGATCGTAACTGCAATCGACCACCCCGGGACCAACAGCTGTTAAAAGCATGGCAAATTGCCCCCACTTATCAGATGCCTCCATAGCTCAGTGGTTAGAGCACTGGTCTTGTAAATCAGGGGTCGTGAGTTCGATCCTCACTGGGGGCTAGATGTATTTTGTCGCTGTTTTAAGATTTTGGGGGTTTTTTTTGCAGTTGAGCTAATAAACCCTCTTCATCAGGCACCATGGTGAAGTCTTGTGCAAGCAACTAAGGTAACTCAGTTCTAAGGGTGCCGGTCTCCTAAACCAAGGGTCGGGACATCGATGATCATTTGGGACTATCAAATAGGTTTCTTTCAAAACATGCAATAATTTGGTCCTCATTCGGAAGAAACCTTTGTGCATTTTGAGGCCAACTATTCGTCACATGACTGGAAACAGCTGTGAGTTCACCACAGTGGCATTAGGGACAAATGCATGTGTGAGTTTAACGTGGCCTTTGTTACCCAAGTGCAAGTGCCTTTGAGGGTCTGAAGTCCATACCCAAGCCTTTATAATTAAATGCCTCTACTCGACTCAACTGAAGTTGTACAATTCATATATTTTAAGTGAACAAAATGTATCTTTCGCACTCAATATTTGTCAGAAGACACCCATAAAAACGGTATTGTTTGATTGTGCTGTTGCAATCTATTTGTCTTTTCTACTGCAAGAGATCTTAGTCTAAGAGATAAGAGCGAAAATAGGAATTGATACGTTGCGGTTGATGGCCTACTGCCTTCATAGCTCAGTGGATAGAACACTGGTCTTGTAAAGCAGGCGTCGTGAGTTCGATTCTCACTGGAGGCTCATTTTTTCTACAGATTTCTATCACCGAGGTGTCAGGATGCCATTGTGCTACCCAGACGGTGAACGTCCCCTCACATGCAAATCGGCCGCCAAGCAAACGTTTCAGTTGCATCAACATGAAAGAATTATCAGCTTGAAAGCAAATTCTGGAACTTTGGAGAGGTAAAGAAGAGAATAAGATGAAATACCCGAGTTGCGATTGACCTACTTAATGTTTGTTCAGTTCAATATGCAACATGTGGCAATTTTCCATATCCGAATGTATTTGACTGCTTGAAGAGTAGCTGAGTAGTTTGCAGTGAAAATGTTCAGCTGTTTATCAGCTGCCGCGGTGGCACAATCGGTTAGCGCGCCGTACTTATAGTCAGTACCTTCCCCATGATCAGCATGGGATGAGGAATGCGGAGGTTGTGAGTTCGAGCCTCACCCGGGGCATGCTTCCTTTTCTTTATTTTTCTGACATTTTCTCAAACACTCTCACTCCCATTACACCCATCAGCGTCATGGAAGTAAGTGTGTGACAGATGAAAATACATCTTGTAAATGGCAACTGACACATTTTGAAATATGTGAAGTTTAGAATATCCCACGCCAATGGTGTTTACACAGACAGATCGTAACTGCAATCGACCACCCCGGGACCAACAGCTGTTAAAAGCATGGCAAATTGCCCCCACTTATCAGATGCCTCCATAGCTCAGTGGTTAGAGCACTGGTCTTGTAAACCAGGGGTCGTGAGTTCGATCCTCACTGGGGGCTAGATGTATTTTGTCGCTGTTTTAAGATTTTGGGGGGTTTTTTTGCAGTTGAGCTAATAAACCCTCTTCATCAGGCACCATGGTGAAGTCTTGTGCAAGCAACTAAGGTAACTCAGTTCTAAGGGTGCCGGTCTCCTAAACCAAGGGTCGGGACATCGATGATCATTTGGGACTATCAAATAGGTTTCTTTCAAAACATGCAATAATTTGGTCCTCATTCGGAAGAAACCTTTGTGCATTTTGAGGCCAACTATTCGTCACATGACTGGAAACAGCTGTGAGTTCACCACAGTGGCATTAGGGACAAATGCATGTGTGAGTTTAACGTGGCCTTTGTTACCCAAGTGCAAGTGCCTTTGAGGGTCTGAAGTCCATACCCAAGCCTTTATAATTAAATGCCTCTACTCGACTCAACTGAAGTTGTACAATTCATATATTTTAAGTGAACAAAATGTATCTTTCGCACTCAATATTTGTCAGAAGACACCCATAAAAACGGTATTGTTTGATTGTGCTGTTGCAATCTATTTGTCTTTTCTACTGCAAGAGATCTTAGTCTAAGAGATAAGAGCGAAAATAGGAATTGATACGTTGCGGTTGATGGCCTACTGCCTTCATAGCTCAGTGGATAGAACACTGGTCTTGTAAAGCAGGCGTCGTGAGTTCGATTCTCACTGGAGGCTCATTTTTTCTACAGATTTCTATCACCGAGGTGTCAGGATGCCATTGTGCTACCCAGACGGTGAACGTCCCCTCACATGCAAATCGGCCGCCAAGCAAACGTTTCAGTTGCATCAACATGAAAGAATTATCAGCTTGAAAGCAAATTCTGGAACTTTGGAGAGGTAAAGAAGAGAATAAGATGAAATACCCGAGTTGCGATTGACCTACTTAATGTTTGTTCAGTTCAATATGCAACATGTGGCAATTTTCCATATCCGAATGTATTTGACTGCTTGAAGAGTAGCTGAGTAGTTTGCAGTGAAAATGTTCAGCTGTTTATCAGCTGCCCCGGTGGCACAATCGGTTAGCGCGCCGTACTTATAGTCAGTACCTTCCCCATGATCAGCATGGGATGAGGAATGCGGAGGTTGTGAGTTCGAGCCTCACCCGGGGCATGCTTCCTTTTCTTTATTTTTCTGACATTTTCTCAAACACTCTCACTCCCATTACACCCATCAGCGTCATGGAAGTAAGTGTGTGACAGATGAAAATACATCTTGTAAATGGCAACTGACACATTTTGAAATATGTGAAGTTTAGAATATCCCACGCCAATGGTGTTTACACAGACAGATCGTAACTGCAATCGACCACCCCGGGACCAACAGCTGTTAAAAGCATGGCAAATTGCCCCCACTTATCAGATGCCTCCATAGCTCAGTGGTTAGAGCACTGGTCTTGTAAACCAGGGGTCGTGAGTTCGATCCTCACTGGGGGCTAGATGTATTTTGTCGCTGTTTTAAGATTTTGGGGGGTTTTTTTGCAGTTGAGCTAATAAACCCTCTTCATCAGGCACCATGGTGAAGTCTTGTGCAAGCAACTAAGGTAACTCAGTTCTAAGGGTGCCGGTCTCCTAAACCAAGGGTCGGGACATCGATGATCATTTGGGACTATCAAATAGGTTTCTTTCAAAACATGCAATAATTTGGTCCTCATTCGGAAGAAACCTTTGTGCATTTTGAGGCCAACTATTCGTCACATGACTGGAAACAGCTGTGAGTTCACCACAGTGGCATTAGGGACAAATGCATGTGTGAGTTTAACGTGGCCTTTGTTACCCAAGTGCAAGTGCCTTTGAGGGTCTGAAGTCCATACCCAAGCCTTTATAATTAAATGCCTCTACTCGACTCAACTGAAGTTGTACAATTCATATATTTTAAGTGAACAAAATGTATCTTTCGCACTCAATATTTGTCAGAAGACACCCATAAAAACGGTATTGTTTGATTGTGCTGTTGCAATCTATTTGTCTTTTCTACTGCAAGAGATCTTAGTCTAAGAGATAAGAGCGAAAATAGGAATTGATACGTTGCGGTTGATGGCCTACTGCCTTCATAGCTCAGTGGATAGAACACTGGTCTTGTAAAGCAGGCGTCGTGAGTTCGATTCTCACTGGAGGCTCATTTTTTCTACAGATTTCTATCACCGAGGTGTCAGGATGCCATTGTGCTACCCAGACGGTGAACGTCCCCTCACATGCAAATCGGCCGCCAAGCAAACGTTTCAGTTGCATCAACATGAAAGAATTATCAGCTTGAAAGCAAATTCTGGAACTTTGGAGAGGTAAAGAAGAGAATAAGATGAAATACCCGAGTTGCGATTGACCTACTTAATGTTTGTTCAGTTCAATATGCAACATGTGGCAATTTTCCATATCCGAATGTATTTGACTGCTTGAAGAGTAGCTGAGTAGTTTGCAGTGAAAATGTTCAGCTGTTTATCAGCTGCCGCGGTGGCACAATCGGTTAGCGCGCCGTACTTATAGTCAGTACCTTCCCCATGATCAGCATGGGATGAGGAATGCGGAGGTTGTGAGTTCGAGCCTCACCCGGGGCATGCTTCCTTTTCTTTATTTTTCTGACATTTTCTCAAACACTCTCACTCCCATTACACCCATCAGCGTCATGGAAGTAAGTGTGTGACAGATGAAAATACATCTTGTAAATGGCAACTGACACATTTTGAAATATGTGAAGTTTAGAATATCCCACGCCAATGGTGTTTACACAGACAGATCGTAACTGCAATCGACCACCCCGGGACCAACAGCTGTTAAAAGCATGGCAAATTGCCCCCACTTATCAGATGCCTCCATAGCTCAGTGGTTAGAGCACTGGTCTTGTAAACCAGGGGTCGTGAGTTCGATCCTCACTGGGGGCTAGATGTATTTTGTCGCTGTTTTAAGATTTTGGGGGGTTTTTTTGCAGTTGAGCTAATAAACCCTCTTCATCAGGCACCATGGTGAAGTCTTGTGCAAGCAACTAAGGTAACTCAGTTCTAAGGGTGCCGGTCTCCTAAACCAAGGGTCGGGACATCGATGATCATTTGGGACTATCAAATAGGTTTCTTTCAAAACATGCAATAATTTGGTCCTCATTCGGAAGAAACCTTTGTGCATTTTGAGGCCAACTATTCGTCACATGACTGGAAACAGCTGTGAGTTCACCACAGTGGCATTAGGGACAAATGCATGTGTGAGTTTAACGTGGCCTTTGTTACCCAAGTGCAAGTGCCTTTGAGGGTCTGAAGTCCATACCCAAGCCTTTATAATTAAATGCCTCTACTCGACTCAACTGAAGTTGTACAATTCATATATTTTAAGTGAACAAAATGTATCTTTCGCACTCAATATTTGTCAGAAGACACCCATAAAAACGGTATTGTTTGATTGTGCTGTTGCAATCTATTTGTCTTTTCTACTGCAAGAGATCTTAGTCTAAGAGATAAGAGCGAAAATAGGAATTGATACGTTGCGGTTGATGGCCTACTGCCTTCATAGCTCAGTGGATAGAACACTGGTCTTGTAAAGCAGGCGTCGTGAGTTCGATTCTCACTGGAGGCTCATTTTTTCTACAGATTTCTATCACCGAGGTGTCAGGATGCCATTGTGCTACCCAGACGGTGAACGTCCCCTCACATGCAAATCGGCCGCCAAGCAAACGTTTCAGTTGCATCAACATGAAAGAATTATCAGCTTGAAAGCAAATTCTGGAACTTTGGAGAGGTAAAGAAGAGAATAAGATGAAATACCCGAGTTGCGATTGACCTACTTAATGTTTGTTCAGTTCAATATGCAACATGTGGCAATTTTCCATATCCGAATGTATTTGACTGCTTGAAGAGTAGCTGAGTAGTTTGCAGTGAAAATGTTCAGCTGTTTATCAGCTGCCCCGGTGGCACAATCGGTTAGCGCGCCGTACTTATAGTCAGTACCTTCCCCATGATCAGCATGGGATGAGGAATGCGGAGGTTGTGAGTTCGAGCCTCACCCGGGGCATGCTTCCTTTTCTTTATTTTTCTGACATTTTCTCAAACACTCTCACTCCCATTACACCCATCAGCGTCATGGAAGTAAGTGTGTGACAGATGAAAATACATCTTGTAAATGGCAACTGACACATTTTGAAATATGTGAAGTTTAGAATATCCCACGCCAATGGTGTTTACACAGACAGATCGTAACTGCAATCGACCACCCCGGGACCAACAGCTGTTAAAAGCATGGCAAATTGCCCCCACTTATCAGATGCCTCCATAGCTCAGTGGTTAGAGCACTGGTCTTGTAAACCAGGGGTCGTGAGTTCGATCCTCACTGGGGGCTAGATGTATTTTGTCGCTGTTTTAAGATTTTGGGGGGTTTTTTTGCAGTTGAGCTAATAAACCCTCTTCATCAGGCACCATGGTGAAGTCTTGTGCAAGCAACTAAGGTAACTCAGTTCTAAGGGTGCCGGTCTCCTAAACCAAGGGTCGGGACATCGATGATCATTTGGGACTATCAAATAGGTTTCTTTCAAAACATGCAATAATTTGGTCCTCATTCGGAAGAAACCTTTGTGCATTTTGAGGCCAACTATTCGTCACATGACTGGAAACAGCTGTGAGTTCACCACAGTGGCATTAGGGACAAATGCATGTGTGAGTTTAACGTGGCCTTTGTTACCCAAGTGCAAGTGCCTTTGAGGGTCTGAAGTCCATACCCAAGCCTTTATAATTAAATGCCTCTACTCGACTCAACTGAAGTTGTACAATTCATATATTTTAAGTGAACAAAATGTATCTTTCGCACTCAATATTTGTCAGAAGACACCCATAAAAACGGTATTGTTTGATTGTGCTGTTGCAATCTATTTGTCTTTTCTACTGCAAGAGATCTTAGTCTAAGAGATAAGAGCGAAAATAGGAATTGATACGTTGCGGTTGATGGCCTACTGCCTTCATAGCTCAGTGGATAGAACACTGGTCTTGTAAAGCAGGCGTCGTGAGTTCGATTCTCACTGGAGGCTCATTTTTTCTACAGATTTCTATCACCGAGGTGTCAGGATGCCATTGTGCTACCCAGACGGTGAACGTCCCCTCACATGCAAATCGGCCGCCAAGCAAACGTTTCAGTTGCATCAACATGAAAGAATTATCAGCTTGAAAGCAAATTCTGGAACTTTGGAGAGGTAAAGAAGAGAATAAGATGAAATACCCGAGTTGCGATTGACCTACTTAATGTTTGTTCAGTTCAATATGCAACATGTGGCAATTTTCCATATCCGAATGTATTTGACTGCTTGAAGAGTAGCTGAGTAGTTTGCAGTGAAAATGTTCAGCTGTTTATCAGCTGCCCCGGTGGCACAATCGGTTAGCGCGCCGTACTTATAGTCAGTACCTTCCCCATGATCAGCATGGGATGAGGAATGCGGAGGTTGTGAGTTCGAGCCTCACCCGGGGCATGCTTCCTTTTCTTTATTTTTCTGACATTTTCTCAAACACTCTCACTCCCATTACACCCATCAGCGTCATGGAAGTAAGTGTGTGACAGATGAAAATACATCTTGTAAATGGCAACTGACACATTTTGAAATATGTGAAGTTTAGAATATCCCACGCCAATGGTGTTTACACAGACAGATCGTAACTGCAATCGACCACCCCGGGACCAACAGCTGTTAAAAGCATGGCAAATTGCCCCCACTTATCAGATGCCTCCATAGCTCAGTGGTTAGAGCACTGGTCTTGTAAACCAGGGGTCGTGAGTTCGATCCTCACTGGGGGCTAGATGTATTTTGTCGCTGTTTTAAGATTTTGGGGGTTTTTTTTGCAGTTGAGCTAATAAACCCTCTTCATCAGGCACCATGGTGAAGTCTTGTGCAAGCAACTAAGGTAACTCAGTTCTAAGGGTGCCGGTCTCCTAAACCAAGGGTCGGGACATCGATGATCATTTGGGACTATCAAATAGGTTTCTTTCAAAACATGCAATAATTTGGTCCTCATTCGGAAGAAACCTTTGTGCATTTTGAGGCCAACTATTCGTCACATGACTGGAAACAGCTGTGAGTTCACCACAGTGGCATTAGGGACAAATGCATGTGTGAGTTTAACGTGGCCTTTGTTACCCAAGTGCAAGTGCCTTTGAGGGTCTGAAGTCCATACCCAAGCCTTTATAATTAAATGCCTCTACTCGACTCAACTGAAGTTGTACAATTCATATATTTTAAGTGAACAAAATGTATCTTTCGCACTCAATATTTGTCAGAAGACACCCATAAAAACGGTATTGTTTGATTGTGCTGTTGCAATCTATTTGTCTTTTCTACTGCAAGAGATCTTAGTCTAAGAGATAAGAGCGAAAATAGGAATTGATACGTTGCGGTTGATGGCCTACTGCCTTCATAGCTCAGTGGATAGAACACTGGTCTTGTAAAGCAGGCGTCGTGAGTTCGATTCTCACTGGAGGCTCATTTTTTCTACAGATTTCTATCACCGAGGTGTCAGGATGCCATTGTGCTACCCAGACGGTGAACGTCCCCTCACATGCAAATCGGCGGCCAAGCAAACGTTTCAGTTGCATCAACATGAAAGAATTATCAGCTTGAAAGCAAATTCTGGAACTTTGGAGAGGTAAAGAAGAGAATAAGATGAAATACCCGAGTTGCGATTGACCTACTTAATGTTTGTTCAGTTCAATATGCAACATGTGGCAATTTTCCATATCCGAATGTATTTGACTGCTTGAAGAGTAGCTGAGTAGTTTGCAGTGAAAATGTTCAGCTGTTTATCAGCTGCCCCGGTGGCACAATCGGTTAGCGCGCCGTACTTATAGTCAGTACCTTCCCCATGATCAGCATGGGATGAGGAATGCGGAGGTTGTGAGTTCGAGCCTCACCCGGGGCATGCTTCCTTTTCTTTATTTTTCTGACATTTTCTCAAACACTCTCACTCCCATTACACCCATCAGCGTCATGGAAGTAAGTGTGTGACAGATGAAAATACATCTTGTAAATGGCAACTGACACATTTTGAAATATGTGAAGTTTAGAATATCCCACGCCAATGGTGTTTACACAGACAGATCGTAACTGCAATCGACCACCCCGGGACCAACAGCTGTTAAAAGCATGGCAAATTGCCCCCACTTATCAGATGCCTCCATAGCTCAGTGGTTAGAGCACTGGTCTTGTAAACCAGGGGTCGTGAGTTCGATCCTCACTGGGGGCTAGATGTATTTTGTCGCTGTTTTAAGATTTTGGGGGGTTTTTTTGCAGTTGAGCTAATAAACCCTCTTCATCAGGCACCATGGTGAAGTCTTGTGCAAGCAACTAAGGTAACTCAGTTCTAAGGGTGCCGGTCTCCTAAACCAAGGGTCGGGACATCGATGATCATTTGGGACTATCAAATAGGTTTCTTTCAAAACATGCAATAATTTGGTCCTCATTCGGAAGAAACCTTTGTGCATTTTGAGGCCAACTATTCGTCACATGACTGGAAACAGCTGTGAGTTCACCACAGTGGCATTAGGGACAAATGCATGTGTGAGTTTAACGTGGCCTTTGTTACCCAAGTGCAAGTGCCTTTGAGGGTCTGAAGTCCATACCCAAGCCTTTATAATTAAATGCCTCTACTCGACTCAACTGAAGTTGTACAATTCATATATTTTAAGTGAACAAAATGTATCTTTCGCACTCAATATTTGTCAGAAGACACCCATAAAAACGGTATTGTTTGATTGTGCTGTTGCAATCTATTTGTCTTTTCTACTGCAAGAGATCTTAGTCTAAGAGATAAGAGCGAAAATAGGAATTGATACGTTGCGGTTGATGGCCTACTGCCTTCATAGCTCAGTGGATAGAACACTGGTCTTGTAAAGCAGGCGTCGTGAGTTCGATTCTCACTGGAGGCTCATTTTTTCTACAGATTTCTATCACCGAGGTGTCAGGATGCCATTGTGCTACCCAGACGGTGAACGTCCCCTCACATGCAAATCGGCCGCCAAGCAAACGTTTCAGTTGCATCAACATGAAAGAATTATCAGCTTGAAAGCAAATTCTGGAACTTTGGAGAGGTAAAGAAGAGAATAAGATGAAATACCCGAGTTGCGATTGACCTACTTAATGTTTGTTCAGTTCAATATGCAACATGTGGCAATTTTCCATATCCGAATGTATTTGACTGCTTGAAGAGTAGCTGAGTAGTTTGCAGTGAAAATGTTCAGCTGTTTATCAGCTGCCCCGGTGGCACAATCGGTTAGCGCGCCGTACTTATAGTCAGTACCTTCCCCATGATCAGCATGGGATGAGGAATGCGGAGGTTGTGAGTTCGAGCCTCACCCGGGGCATGCTTCCTTTTCTTTATTTTTCTGACATTTTCTCAAACACTCTCACTCCCATTACACCCATCAGCGTCATGGAAGTAAGTGTGTGACAGATGAAAATACATCTTGTAAATGGCAACTGACACATTTTGAAATATGTGAAGTTTAGAATATCCCACGCCAATGGTGTTTACACAGACAGATCGTAACTGCAATCGACCACCCCGGGACCAACAGCTGTTAAAAGCATGGCAAATTGCCCCCACTTATCAGATGCCTCCATAGCTCAGTGGTTAGAACACTGGTCTTGTAAACCAGGGGTCGTGAGTTCGATCCTCACTGGGGGCTAGATGTATTTTGTCGCTGTTTTAAGATTTTGGGGGTTTTTTTTGCAGTTGAGCTAATAAACCCTCTTCATCAGGCACCATGGTGAAGTCTTGTGCAAGCAACTAAGGTAACTCAGTTCTAAGGGTGCCGGTCTCCTAAACCAAGGGTCGGGACATCGATGATCATTTGGGACTATCAAATAGGTTTCTTTCAAAACATGCAATAATTTGGTCCTCATTCGGAAGAAACCTTTGTGCATTTTGAGGCCAACTATTCGTCACATGACTGGAAACAGCTGTGAGTTCACCACAGTGGCATTAGGGACAAATGCATGTGTGAGTTTAACGTGGCCTTTGTTACCCAAGTGCAAGTGCCTTTGAGGGTCTGAAGTCCATACCCAAGCCTTTATAATTAAATGCCTCTACTCGACTCAACTGAAGTTGTACAATTCATATATTTTATGTGAACAAAATGTATCTTTCGCACTCAATATTTGTCAGAAGACACCCATAAAAACGGTATTGTTTGATTGTGCTGTTGCAATCTATTTGTCTTTTCTACTGCAAGAGATCTTAGTCTAAGAGATAAGAGCGAAAATAGGAATTGATACGTTGCGGTTGATGGCCTACTGCCTTCATAGCTCAGTGGATAGAACACTGGTCTTGTAAAGCAGGCGTCGTGAGTTCGATTCTCACTGGAGGCTCATTTTTTCTACAGATTTCTATCACCGAGGTGTCAGGATGCCATTGTGCTACCCAGACGGTGAACGTCCCCTCACATGCAAATCGGCCGCCAAGCAAACGTTTCAGTTGCATCAACATGAAAGAATTATCAGCTTGAAAGCAAATTCTGGAACTTTGGAGAGGTAAAGAAGAGAATAAGATGAAATACCCGAGTTGCGATTGACCTACTTAATGTTTGTTCAGTTCAATATGCAACATGTGGCAATTTTCCATATCCGAATGTATTTGACTGCTTGAAGAGTAGCTGAGTAGTTTGCAGTGAAAATGTTCAGCTGTTTATCAGCTGCCCCGGTGGCACAATCGGTTAGCGCGCCGTACTTATAGTCAGTACCTTCCCCATGATCAGCATGGGATGAGGAATGCGGAGGTTGTGAGTTCGAGCCTCACCCGGGGCATGCTTCCTTTTCTTTATTTTTCTGACATTTTCTCAAACACTCTCACTCCCATTACACCCATCAGCGTCATGGAAGTAAGTGTGTGACAGATGAAAATACATCTTGTAAATGGCAACTGACACATTTTGAAATATGTGAAGTTTAGAATATCCCACGCCAATGGTGTTTACACAGACAGATCGTAACTGCAATCGACCACCCCGGGACCAACAGCTGTTAAAAGCATGGCAAATTGCCCCCACTTATCAGATGCCTCCATAGCTCAGTGGTTAGAGCACTGGTCTTGTAAGCCAGGGGTCGTGAGTTCGATCCTCACTGGGGGCTAGATGTATTTTGTCGCTGTTTTAAGATTTTGGGGTTTTTTTTGCAGTTGAGCTAATAAACCCTCTTCATCAGGCACCATGGTGAAGTCTTGTGCAAGCAACTAAGGTAACTCAGTTCTAAGGGTGCCGGTCTCCTAAACCAAGGGTCGGGACATCGATGATCATTTGGGACTATCAAATAGGTTTCTTTCAAAACATGCAATAATTTGGTCCTCATTCGGAAGAAACCTTTGTGCATTTTGAGGCCAACTATTCGTCACATGACTGGAAACAGCTGTGAGTTCACCACAGTGGCATTAGGGACAAATGCATGTGTGAGTTTAACGTGGCCTTTGTTACCCAAGTGCAAGTGCCTTTGAGGGTCTGAAGTCCATACCCAAGCCTTTATAATTAAATGCCTCTACTCGACTCAACTGAAGTTGTACAATTCATATATTTTAAGTGAACAAAATGTATCTTTCGCACTCAATATTTGTCAGAAGACACCCATAAAAACGGTATTGTTTGATTGTGCTGTTGCAATCTATTTGTCTTTTCTACTGCAAGAGATCTTAGTCTAAGAGATAAGAGCGAAAATAGGAATTGATACGTTGCGGTTGATGGCCTACTGCCTTCATAGCTCAGTGGATAGAACACTGGTCTTGTAAAGCAGGCGTCGTGAGTTCGATTCTCACTGGAGGCTCATTTTTTCTACAGATTTCTATCACCGAGGTGTCAGGATGCCATTGTGCTACCCAGACGGTGAACGTCCCCTCACATGCAAATCGGCCGCCAAGCAAACGTTTCAGTTGCATCAACATGAAAGAATTATCAGCTTGAAAGCA
This sequence comes from Haliotis asinina, assembly GCF_037392515.1. Lineage (NCBI taxonomy): Eukaryota > Metazoa > Mollusca > Gastropoda > Lepetellida > Haliotidae > Haliotis > Haliotis asinina. The sequence continues at coordinate 3,958,178 of NC_090293.1, forward strand.
AATTCTGGAACTTTGGAGAGGTAAAGAAGAGAATAAGATGAAATACCCGAGTTGCGATTGACCTACTTAATGTTTGTTCAGTTCAATATGCAACATGTGGCAATTTTCCATATCCGAATGTATTTGACTGCTTGAAGAGTAGCTGAGTAGTTTGCAGTGAAAATGTTCAGCTGTTTATCAGCTGCCCCGGTGGCACAATCGGTTAGCGCGCCGTACTTATAGTCAGTACCTTCCCCATGATCAGCATGGGATGAGGAATGCGGAGGTTGTGAGTTCGAGCCTCACCCGGGGCATGCTTCCTTTTCTTTATTTTTCTGACATTTTCTCAAACACTCTCACTCCCATTACACCCATCAGCGTCATGGAAGTAAGTGTGTGACAGATGAAAATACATCTTGTAAATGGCAACTGACACATTTTGAAATATGTGAAGTTTAGAATATCCCACGCCAATGGTGTTTACACAGACAGATCGTAACTGCAATCGACCACCCCGGGACCAACAGCTGTTAAAAGCATGGCAAATTGCCCCCACTTATCAGATGCCTCCATAGCTCAGTGGTTAGAGAACTGGTCTTGTAAACCAGGGGTCGTGAGTTCGATCCTCACTGGGGGCTAGATGTATTTTGTCGCTGTTTTAAGATTTTGGGGTTTTTTTTTGCAGTTGAGCTAATAAACCCTCTTCATCAGGCACCATGGTGAAGTCTTGTGCAAGCAACTAAGGTAACTCAGTTCTAAGGGTGCCGGTCTCCTAAACCAAGGGTCGGGACATCGATGATCATTTGGGACTATCAAATAGGTTTCTTTCAAAACATGCAATAATTTGGTCCTCATTCGGAAGAAACCTTTGTGCATTTTGAGGCCAACTATTCGTCACATGACTGGAAACAGCTGTGAGTTCACCACAGTGGCATTAGGGACAAATGCATGTGTGAGTTTAACGTGGCCTTTGTTACCCAAGTGCAAGTGCCTTTGAGGGTCTGAAGTCCATACCCAAGCCTTTATAATTAAATGCCTCTACTCGACTCAACTGAAGTTGTACAATTCATATATTTTATGTGAACAAAATGTATCTTTCGCACTCAATATTTGTCAGAAGACACCCATAAAAACGGTATTGTTTGATTGTGCTGTTGCAATCTATTTGTCTTTTCTACTGCAAGAGATCTTAGTCTAAGAGATAAGAGCGAAAATAGGAATTGATACGTTGCGGTTGATGGCCTACTGCCTTCATAGCTCAGTGGATAGAACACTGGTCTTGTAAAGCAGGCGTCGTGAGTTCGATTCTCACTGGAGGCTCATTTTTTCTACAGATTTCTATCACCGAGGTGTCAGGATGCCATTGTGCTACCCAGACGGTGAACGTCCCCTCACATGCAAATCGGCCGCCAAGCAAACGTTTCAGTTGCATCAACATGAAAGAATTATCAGCTTGAAAGCAAATTCTGGAACTTTGGAGAGGTAAAGAAGAGAATAAGATGAAATACCCGAGTTGCGATTGACCTACTTAATGTTTGTTCAGTTCAATATGCAACATGTGGCAATTTTCCATATCCGAATGTATTTGACTGCTTGAAGAGTAGCTGAGTAGCTTGCAGTGAAAATGTTCAGCTGTTTATCAGCTGCCCCGGTGGCACAATCGGTTAGCGCGCCGTACTTATAGTCAGTACCTTCCCCATGATCAGCATGGGATGAGGAATGCGGAGGTTGTGAGTTCGAGCCTCACCCGGGGCATGCTTCCTTTTCTTTATTTTTCTGACATTTTCTCAAACACTCTCACTCCCATTACACCCATCAGCGTCATGGAAGTAAGTGTGTGACAGATGAAAATACATCTTGTAAATGGCAACTGACACATTTTGAAATATGTGAAGTTTAGAATATCCCACGCCAATGGTGTTTACACAGACAGATCGTAACTGCAATCGACCACCCCGGGACCAACAGCTGTTAAAAGCATGGCAAATTGCCCCCACTTATCAGATGCCTCCATAGCTCAGTGGTTAGAGCACTGGTCTTGTAAGCCAGGGGTCGTGAGTTCGATCCTCACTGGGGGCTAGATGTATTTTGTCGCTGTTTTAAGATTTTGGGGGTTTTTTTTGCAGTTGAGCTAATAAACCCTCTTCATCAGGCACCATGGTGAAGTCTTGTGCAAGCAACTAAGGTAACTCAGTTCTAAGGGTGCCGGTCTCCTAAACCAAGGGTCGGGACATCGATGATCATTTGGGACTATCAAATAGGTTTCTTTCAAAACATGCAATAATTTGGTCCTCATTCGGAAGAAACCTTTGTGCATTTTGAGGCCAACTATTCGTCACATGACTGGAAACAGCTGTGAGTTCACCACAGTGGCATTAGGGACAAATGCATGTGTGAGTTTAACGTGGCCTTTGTTACCCAAGTGCAAGTGCCTTTGAGGGTCTGAAGTCCATACCCAAGCCTTTATAATTAAATGCCTCTACTCGACTCAACTGAAGTTGTACAATTCATATATTTTAAGTGAACAAAATGTATCTTTCGCACTCAATATTTGTCAGAAGACACCCATAAAAACGGTATTGTTTGATTGTGCTGTTGCAATCTATTTGTCTTTTCTACTGCAAGAGATCTTAGTCTAAGAGATAAGAGCGAAAATAGGAATTGATACGTTGCGGTTGATGGCCTACTGCCTTCATAGCTCAGTGGATAGAACACTGGTCTTGTAAAGCAGGCGTCGTGAGTTCGATTCTCACTGGAGGCTCATTTTTTCTACAGATTTCTATCACCGAGGTGTCAGGATGCCATTGTGCTACCCAGACGGTGAACGTCCCCTCACATGCAAATCGGCCGCCAAGCAAACGTTTCAGTTGCATCAACATGAAAGAATTATCAGCTTGAAAGCAAATTCTGGAACTTTGGAGAGGTAAAGAAGAGAATAAGATGAAATACCCGAGTTGCGATTGACCTACTTAATGTTTGTTCAGTTCAATATGCAACATGTGGCAATTTTCCATATCCGAATGTATTTGACTGCTTGAAGAGTAGCTGAGTAGCTTGCAGTGAAAATGTTCAGCTGTTTATCAGCTGCCCCGGTGGCACAATCGGTTAGCGCGCCGTACTTATAGTCAGTACCTTCCCCATGATCAGCATGGGATGAGGAATGCGGAGGTTGTGAGTTCGAGCCTCACCCGGGGCATGCTTCCTTTTCTTTATTTTTCTGACATTTTCTCAAACACTCTCACTCCCATTACACCCATCAGCGTCATGGAAGTAAGTGTGTGACAGATGAAAATACATCTTGTAAATGGCAACTGACACATTTTGAAATATGTGAAGTTTAGAATATCCCACGCCAATGGTGTTTACACAGACAGATCGTAACTGCAATCGACCACCCCGGGACCAACAGCTGTTAAAAGCATGGCAAATTGCCCCCACTTATCAGATGCCTCCATAGCTCAGTGGTTAGAGCACTGGTCTTGTAAGCCAGGGGTCGTGAGTTCGATCCTCACTGGGGGCTAGATGTATTTTGTCGCTGTTTTAAGATTTTGGGGGTTTTTTTTGCAGTTGAGCTAATAAACCCTCTTCATCAGGCACCATGGTGAAGTCTTGTGCAAGCAACTAAGGTAACTCAGTTCTAAGGGTGCCGGTCTCCTAAACCAAGGGTCGGGACATCGATGATCATTTGGGACTATCAAATAGGTTTCTTTCAAAACATGCAATAATTTGGTCCTCATTCGGAAGAAACCTTTGTGCATTTTGAGGCCAACTATTCGTCACATGACTGGAAACAGCTGTGAGTTCACCACAGTGGCATTAGGGACAAATGCATGTGTGAGTTTAACGTGGCCTTTGTTACCCAAGTGCAAGTGCCTTTGAGGGTCTGAAGTCCATACCCAAGCCTTTATAATTAAATGCCTCTACTCGACTCAACTGAAGTTGTACAATTCATATATTTTAAGTGAACAAAATGTATCTTTCGCACTCAATATTTGTCAGAAGACACCCATAAAAACGGTATTGTTTGATTGTGCTGTTGCAATCTATTTGTCTTTTCTACTGCAAGAGATCTTAGTCTAAGAGATAAGAGCGAAAATAGGAATTGATACGTTGCGGTTGATGGCCTACTGCCTTCATAGCTCAGTGGATAGAACACTGGTCTTGTAAAGCAGGCGTCGTGAGTTCGATTCTCACTGGAGGCTCATTTTTTCTACAGATTTCTATCACCGAGGTGTCAGGATGCCATTGTGCTACCCAGACGGTGAACGTCCCCTCACATGCAAATCGGCCGCCAAGCAAACGTTTCAGTTGCATCAACATGAAAGAATTATCAGCTTGAAAGCAAATTCTGGAACTTTGGAGAGGTAAAGAAGAGAATAAGATGAAATACCCGAGTTGCGATTGACCTACTTAATGTTTGTTCAGTTCAATATGCAACATGTGGCAATTTTCCATATCCGAATGTATTTGACTGCTTGAAGAGTAGCTGAGTAGTTTGCAGTGAAAATGTTCAGCTGTTTATCAGCTGCCCCGGTGGCACAATCGGTTAGCGCGCCGTACTTATAGTCAGTACCTTCCCCATGATCAGCATGGGATGAGGAATGCGGAGGTTGTGAGTTCGAGCCTCACCCGGGGCATGCTTCCTTTTCTTTATTTTTCTGACATTTTCTCAAACACTCTCACTCCCATTACACCCATCAGCGTCATGGAAGTAAGTGTGTGACAGATGAAAATACATCTTGTAAATGGCAACTGACACATTTTGAAATATGTGAAGTTTAGAATATCCCACGCCAATGGTGTTTACACAGACAGATCGTAACTGCAATCGACCACCCCGGGACCAACAGCTGTTAAAAGCATGGCAAATTGCCCCCACTTATCAGATGCCTCCATAGCTCAGTGGTTAGAGCACTGGTCTTGTAAACCAGGGGTCGTGAGTTCGATCCTCACTGGGGGCTAGATGTATTTTGTCGCTGTTTTAAGATTTTGGGGTTTTTTTTTTGCAGTTGAGCTAATAAACCCTCTTCATCAGGCACCATGGTGAAGTCTTGTGCAAGCAACTAAGGTAACTCAGTTCTAAGGGTGCCGGTCTCCTAAACCAAGGGTCGGGACATCGATGATCATTTGGGACTATCAAATAGGTTTCTTTCAAAACATGCAATAATTTGGTCCTCATTCGGAAGAAACCTTTGTGCATTTTGAGGCCAACTATTCGTCACATGACTGGAAACAGCTGTGAGTTCACCACAGTGGCATTAGGGACAAATGCATGTGTGAGTTTAACGTGGCCTTTGTTACCCAAGTGCAAGTGCCTTTGAGGGTCTGAAGTCCATACCCAAGCCTTTATAATTAAATGCCTCTACTCGACTCAACTGAAGTTGTACAATTCATATATTTTAAGTGAACAAAATGTATCTTTCGCACTCAATATTTGTCAGAAGACACCCATAAAAACGGTATTGTTTGATTGTGCTGTTGCAATCTATTTGTCTTTTCTACTGCAAGAGATCTTAGTCTAAGAGATAAGAGCGAAAATAGGAATTGATACGTTGCGGTTGATGGCCTACTGCCTTCATAGCTCAGTGGATAGAACACTGGTCTTGTAAAGCAGGCGTCGTGAGTTCGATTCTCACTGGAGGCTCATTTTTTCTACAGATTTCTATCACCGAGGTGTCAGGATGCCATTGTGCTACCCAGACGGTGAACGTCCCCTCACATGCAAATCGGCCGCCAAGCAAACGTTTCAGTTGCATCAACATGAAAGAATTATCAGCTTGAAAGCAAATTCTGGAACTTTGGAGAGGTAAAGAAGAGAATAAGATGAAATACCCGAGTTGCGATTGACCTACTTAATGTTTGTTCAGTTCAATATGCAACATGTGGCAATTTTCCATATCCGAATGTATTTGACTGCTTGAAGAGTAGCTGAGTAGTTTGCAGTGAAAATGTTCAGCTGTTTATCAGCTGCCCCGGTGGCACAATCGGTTAGCGCGCCGTACTTATAGTCAGTACCTTCCCCATGATCAGCATGGGATGAGGAATGCGGAGGTTGTGAGTTCGAGCCTCACCCGGGGCATGCTTCCTTTTCTTTATTTTTCTGACATTTTCTCAAACACTCTCACTCCCATTACACCCATCAGCGTCATGGAAGTAAGTGTGTGACAGATGAAAATACATCTTGTAAATGGCAACTGACACATTTTGAAATATGTGAAGTTTAGAATATCCCACGCCAATGGTGTTTACACAGACAGATCGTAACTGCAATCGACCACCCCGGGACCAACAGCTGTTAAAAGCATGGCAAATTGCCCCCACTTATCAGATGCCTCCATAGCTCAGTGGTTAGAGCACTGGTCTTGTAAGCCAGGGGTCGTGAGTTCGATCCTCACTGGGGGCTAGATGTATTTTGTCGCTGTTTTAAGATTTTGGGGTTTTTTTTTGCAGTTGAGCTAATAAACCCTCTTCATCAGGCACCATGGTGAAGTCTTGTGCAAGCAACTAAGGTAACTCAGTTCTAAGGGTGCCGGTCTCCTAAACCAAGGGTCGGGACATCGATGATCATTTGGGACTATCAAATAGGTTTCTTTCAAAACATGCAATAATTTGGTCCTCATTCGGAAGAAACCTTTGTGCATTTTGAGGCCAACTATTCGTCACATGACTGGAAACAGCTGTGAGTTCACCACAGTGGCATTAGGGACAAATGCATGTGTGAGTTTAACGTGGCCTTTGTTACCCAAGTGCAAGTGCCTTTGAGGGTCTGAAGTCCATACCCAAGCCTTTATAATTAAATGCCTCTACTCGACTCAACTGAAGTTGTACAATTCATATATTTTAAGTGAACAAAATGTATCTTTCGCACTCAATATTTGTCAGAAGACACCCATAAAAACGGTATTGTTTGATTGTGCTGTTGCAATCTATTTGTCTTTTCTACTGCAAGAGATCTTAGTCTAAGAGATAAGAGCGAAAATAGGAATTGATACGTTGCGGTTGATGGCCTACTGCCTTCATAGCTCAGTGGATAGAACACTGGTCTTGTAAAGCAGGCGTCGTGAGTTCGATTCTCACTGGAGGCTCATTTTTTCTACAGATTTCTATCACCGAGGTGTCAGGATGCCATTGTGCTACCCAGACGGTGAACGTCCCCTCACATGCAAATCGGCCGCCAAGCAAACGTTTCAGTTGCATCAACATGAAAGAATTATCAGCTTGAAAGCAAATTCTGGAACTTTGGAGAGGTAAAGAAGAGAATAAGATGAAATACCCGAGTTGCGATTGACCTACTTAATGTTTGTTCAGTTCAATATGCAACATGTGGCAATTTTACATATCCGAATGTATTTGACTGCTTGAAGAGTAGCTGAGTAGTTTGCAGTGAAAATGTTCAGCTGTTTATCAGCTGCCCCGGTGGCACAATCGGTTAGCGCGCCGTACTTATAGTCAGTACCTTCCCCATGATCAGCATGGGATGAGGAATGCGGAGGTTGTGAGTTCGAGCCTCACCCGGGGCATGCTTCCTTTTCTTTATTTTTCTGACATTTTCTCAAACACTCTCACTCCCATTACACCCATCAGCGTCATGGAAGTAAGTGTGTGACAGATGAAAATACATCTTGTAAATGGCAACTGACACATTTTGAAATATGTGAAGTTTAGAATATCCCACGCCAATGGTGTTTACACAGACAGATCGTAACTGCAATCGACCACCCCGGGACCAACAGCTGTTAAAAGCATGGCAAATTGCCCCCACTTATCAGATGCCTCCATAGCTCAGTGGTTAGAGCACTGGTCTTGTAAGCCAGGGGTCGTGAGTTCGATCCTCACTGGGGGCTAGATGTATTTTGTCGCTGTTTTAAGATTTTGGGGGTTTTTTTTGCAGTTGAGCTAATAAACCCTCTTCATCAGGCACCATGGTGAAGTCTTGTGCAAGCAACTAAGGTAACTCAGTTCTAAGGGTGCCGGTCTCCTAAACCAAGGGTCGGGACATCGATGATCATTTGGGACTATCAAATAGGTTTCTTTCAAAACATGCAATAATTTGGTCCTCATTCGGAAGAAACCTTTGTGCATTTTGAGGCCAACTATTCGTCACATGACTGGAAACAGCTGTGAGTTCACCACAGTGGCATTAGGGACAAATGCATGTGTGAGTTTAACGTGGCCTTTGTTACCCAAGTGCAAGTGCCTTTGAGGGTCTGAAGTCCATACCCAAGCCTTTATAATTAAATGCCTCTACTCGACTCAACTGAAGTTGTACAATTCATATATTTTAAGTGAACAAAATGTATCTTTCGCACTCAATATTTGTCAGAAGACACCCATAAAAACGGTATTGTTTGATTGTGCTGTTGCAATCTATTTGTCTTTTCTACTGCAAGAGATCTTAGTCTAAGAGATAAGAGCGAAAATAGGAATTGATACGTTGCGGTTGATGGCCTACTGCCTTCATAGCTCAGTGGATAGAACACTGGTCTTGTAAAGCAGGCGTCGTGAGTTCGATTCTCACTGGAGGCTCATTTTTTCTACAGATTTCTATCACCGAGGTGTCAGGATGCCATTGTGCTACCCAGACGGTGAACGTCCCCTCACATGCAAATCGGCCGCCAAGCAAACGTTTCAGTTGCATCAACATGAAAGAATTATCAGCTTGAAAGCAAATTCTGGAACTTTGGAGAGGTAAAGAAGAGAATAAGATGAAATACCCGAGTTGCGATTGACCTACTTAATGTTTGTTCAGTTCAATATGCAACATGTGGCAATTTTACATATCCGAATGTATTTGACTGCTTGAAGAGTAGCTGAGTAGTTTGCAGTGAAAATGTTCAGCTGTTTATCAGCTGCCCCGGTGGCACAATCGGTTAGCGCGCCGTACTTATAGTCAGTACCTTCCCCATGATCAGCATGGGATGAGGAATGCGGAGGTTGTGAGTTCGAGCCTCACCCGGGGCATGCTTCCTTTTCTTTATTTTTCTGACATTTTCTCAAACACTCTCACTCCCATTACACCCATCAGCGTCATGGAAGTAAGTGTGTGACAGATGAAAATACATCTTGTAAATGGCAACTGACACATTTTGAAATATGTGAAGTTTAGAATATCCCACGCCAATGGTGTTTACACAGACAGATCGTAACTGCAATCGACCACCCCGGGACCAACAGCTGTTAAAAGCATGGCAAATTGCCCCCACTTATCAGATGCCTCCATAGCTCAGTGGTTAGAGCACTGGTCTTGTAAACCAGGGGTCGTGAGTTCGATCCTCACTGGGGGCTAGATGTATTTTGTCGCTGTTTTAAGATTTTGGGGGTTTTTTTTGCAGTTGAGCTAATAAACCCTCTTCATCAGGCACCATGGTGAAGTCTTGTGCAAGCAACTAAGGTAACTCAGTTCTAAGGGTGCCGGTCTCCTAAACCAAGGGTCGGGACATCGATGATCATTTGGGACTATCAAATAGGTTTCTTTCAAAACATGCAATAATTTGGTCCTCATTCGGAAGAAACCTTTGTGCATTTTGAGGCCAACTATTCGTCACATGACTGGAAACAGCTGTGAGTTCACCACAGTGGCATTAGGGACAAATGCATGTGTGAGTTTAACGTGGCCTTTGTTACCCAAGTGCAAGTGCCTTTGAGGGTCTGAAGTCCATACCCAAGCCTTTATAATTAAATGCCTCTACTCGACTCAACTGAAGTTGTACAATTCATATATTTTAAGTGAACAAAATGTATCTTTCGCACTCAATATTTGTCAGAAGACACCCATAAAAACGGTATTGTTTGATTGTGCTGTTGCAATCTATTTGTCTTTTCTACTGCAAGAGATCTTAGTCTAAGAGATAAGAGCGAAAATAGGAATTGATACGTTGCGGTTGATGGCCTACTGCCTTCATAGCTCAGTGGATAGAACACTGGTCTTGTAAAGCAGGCGTCGTGAGTTCGATTCTCACTGGAGGCTCATTTTTTCTACAGATTTCTATCACCGAGGTGTCAGGATGCCATTGTGCTACCCAGACGGTGAACGTCCCCTCACATGCAAATCGGCCGCCAAGCAAACGTTTCAGTTGCATCAACATGAAAGAATTATCAGCTTGAAAGCAAATTCTGGAACTTTGGAGAGGTAAAGAAGAGAATAAGATGAAATACCCGAGTTGCGATTGACCTACTTAATGTTTGTTCAGTTCAATATGCAACATGTGGCAATTTTCCATATCCGAATGTATTTGACTGCTTGAAGAGTAGCTGAGTAGTTTGCAGTGAAAATGTTCAGCTGTTTATCAGCTGCCCCGGTGGCACAATCGGTTAGCGCGCCGTACTTATAGTCAGTACCTTCCCCATGATCAGCATGGGATGAGGAATGCGGAGGTTGTGAGTTCGAGCCTCACCCGGGGCATGCTTCCTTTTCTTTATTTTTCTGACATTTTCTCAAACACTCTCACTCCCATTACACCCATCAGCGTCATGGAAGTAAGTGTGTGACAGATGAAAATACATCTTGTAAATGGCAACTGACACATTTTGAAATATGTGAAGTTTAGAATATCCCACGCCAATGGTGTTTACACAGACAGATCGTAACTGCAATCGACCACCCCGGGACCAACAGCTGTTAAAAGCATGGCAAATTGCCCCCACTTATCAGATGCCTCCATAGCTCAGTGGTTAGAGCACTGGTCTTGTAAGCCAGGGGTCGTGAGTTCGATCCTCACTGGGGGCTAGATGTATTTTGTCGCTGTTTTAAGATTTTGGGGTTTTTTTTTGCAGTTGAGCTAATAAACCCTCTTCATCAGGCACCATGGTGAAGTCTTGTGCAAGCAACTAAGGTAACTCAGTTCTAAGGGTGCCGGTCTCCTAAACTAAGGGTCGGGACATCGATGATCATTTGGGACTATCAAATAGGTTTCTTTCAAAACATGCAATAATTTGGTCCTCATTCGGAAGAAACCTTTGTGCATTTTGAGGCCAACTATTCGTCACATGACTGGAAACAGCTGTGAGTTCACCACAGTGGCATTAGGGACAAATGCATGTGTGAGTTTAACGTGGCCTTTGTTACCCAAGTGCAAGTGCCTTTGAGGGTCTGAAGTCCATACCCAAGCCTTTATAATTAAATGCCTCTACTCGACTCAACTGAAGTTGTACAATTCATATATTTTAAGTGAACAAAATGTATCTTTCGCACTCAATATTTGTCAGAAGACACCCATAAAAACGGTATTGTTTGATTGTGCTGTTGCAATCTATTTGTCTTTTCTACTGCAAGAGATCTTAGTCTAAGAGATAAGAGCGAAAATAGGAATTGATACGTTGCGGTTGATGGCCTACTGCCTTCATAGCTCAGTGGATAGAACACTGGTCTTGTAAAGCAGGCGTCGTGAGTTCGATTCTCACTGGAGGCTCATTTTTTCTACAGATTTCTATCACCGAGGTGTCAGGATGCCATTGTGCTACCCAGACGGTGAACGTCCCCTCACATGCAAATCGGCCGCCAAGCAAACGTTTCAGTTGCATCAACATGAAAGAATTATCAGCTTGAAAGCAAATTCTGGAACTTTGGAGAGGTAAAGAAGAGAATAAGATGAAATACCCGAGTTGCGATTGACCTACTTAATGTTTGTTCAGTTCAATATGCAACATGTGGCAATTTTCCATATCCGAATGTATTTGACTGCTTGAAGAGTAGCTGAGTAGTTTGCAGTGAAAATGTTCAGCTGTTTATCAGCTGCCCCGGTGGCACAATCGGTTAGCGCGCCGTACTTATAGTCAGTACCTTCCCCATGATCAGCATGGGATGAGGAATGCGGAGGTTGTGAGTTCGAGCCTCACCCGGGGCATGCTTCCTTTTCTTTATTTTTCTGACATTTTCTCAAACACTCTCACTCCCATTACACCCATCAGCGTCATGGAAGTAAGTGTGTGACAGATGAAAATACATCTTGTAAATGGCAACTGACACATTTTGAAATATGTGAAGTTTAGAATATCCCACGCCAATGGTGTTTACACAGACAGATCGTAACTGCAATCGACCACCCCGGGACCAACAGCTGTTAAAAGCATGGCAAATTGCCCCCACTTATCAGATGCCTCCATAGCTCAGTGGTTAGAGCACTGGTCTTGTAAACCAGGGGTCGTGAGTTCGATCCTCACTGGGGGCTAGATGTATTTTGTCGCTGTTTTAAGATTTTGGGTTTTTTTTTTGCAGTTGAGCTAATAAACCCTCTTCATCAGGCACCATGGTGAAGTCTTGTGCAAGCAACTAAGGTAACTCAGTTCTAAGGGTGCCGGTCTCCTAAACCAAGGGTCGGGACATCGATGATCATTTGGGACTATCAAATAGGTTTCTTTCAAAACATGCAATAATTTGGTCCTCATTCGGAAGAAACCTTTGTGCATTTTGAGGCCAACTATTCGTCACATGACTGGAAACAGCTGTGAGTTCACCACAGTGGCATTAGGGACAAATGCATGTGTGAGTTTAACGTGGCCTTTGTTACCCAAGTGCAAGTGCCTTTGAGGGTCTGAAGTCCATACCCAAGCCTTTATAATTAAATGCCTCTACTCGACTCAACTGAAGTTGTACAATTCATATATTTTAAGTGAACAAAATGTATCTTTCGCACTCAATATTTGTCAGAAGACACCCATAAAAACGGTATTGTTTGATTGTGCTGTTGCAATCTATTTGTCTTTTCTACTGCAAGAGATCTTAGTCTAAGAGATAAGAGCGAAAATAGGAATTGATACGTTGCGGTTGATGGCCTACTGCCTTCATAGCTCAGTGGATAGAACACTGGTCTTGTAAAGCAGGCGTCGTGAGTTCGATTCTCACTGGAGGCTCATTTTTTCTACAGATTTCTATCACCGAGGTGTCAGGATGCCATTGTGCTACCCAGACGGTGAACGTCCCCTCACATGCAAATCGGCCGCCAAGCAAACGTTTCAGTTGCATCAACATGAAAGAATTATCAGCTTGAAAGCAAATTCTGGAACTTTGGAGAGGTAAAGAAGAGAATAAGATGAAATACCCGAGTTGCGATTGACCTACTTAATGTTTGTTCAGTTCAATATGCAACATGTGGCAATTTTACATATCCGAATGTATTTGACTGCTTGAAGAGTAGCTGAGTAGTTTGCAGTGAAAATGTTCAGCTGTTTATCAGCTGCCCCGGTGGCACAATCGGTTAGCGCGCCGTACTTATAGTCAGTACCTTCCCCATGATCAGCATGGGATGAGGAATGCGGAGGTTGTGAGTTCGAGCCTCACCCGGGGCATGCTTCCTTTTCTTTATTTTTCTGACATTTTCTCAAACACTCTCACTCCCATTACACCCATCAGCGTCATGGAAGTAAGTGTGTGACAGATGAAAATACATCTTGTAAATGGCAACTGACACATTTTGAAATATGTGAAGTTTAGAATATCCCACGCCAATGGTGTTTACACAGACAGATCGTAACTGCAATCGACCACCCCGGGACCAACAGCTGTTAAAAGCATGGCAAATTGCCCCCACTTATCAGATGCCTCCATAGCTCAGTGGTTAGAGCACTGGTCTTGTAAACCAGGGGTCGTGAGTTCGATCCTCACTGGGGGCTAGATGTATTTTGTCGCTGTTTTAAGATTTTGGGGGTTTTTTTTGCAGTTGAGCTAATAAACCCTCTTCATCAGGCACCATGGTGAAGTCTTGTGCAAGCAACTAAGGTAACTCAGTTCTAAGGGTGCCGGTCTCCTAAACCAAGGGTCGGGACATCGATGATCATTTGGGACTATCAAATAGGTTTCTTTCAAAACATGCAATAATTTGGTCCTCATTCGGAAGAAACCTTTGTGCATTTTGAGGCCAACTATTCGTCACATGACTGGAAACAGCTGTGAGTTCACCACAGTGGCATTAGGGACAAATGCATGTGTGAGTTTAACGTGGCCTTTGTTACCCAAGTGCAAGTGCCTTTGAGGGTCTGAAGTCCATACCCAAGCCTTTATAATTAAATGCCTCTACTCGACTCAACTGAAGTTGTACAATTCATATATTTTAAGTGAACAAAATGTATCTTTCGCACTCAATATTTGTCAGAAGACACCCATAAAAACGGTATTGTTTGATTGTGCTGTTGCAATCTATTTGTCTTTTCTACTGCAAGAGATCTTAGTCTAAGAGATAAGAGCGAAAATAGGAATTGATACGTTGCGGTTGATGGCCTACTGCCTTCATAGCTCAGTGGATAGAACACTGGTCTTGTAAAGCAGGCGTCGTGAGTTCGATTCTCACTGGAGGCTCATTTTTTCTACAGATTTCTATCACCGAGGTGTCAGGATGCCATTGTGCTACCCAGACGGTGAACGTCCCCTCACATGCAAATCGGCCGCCAAGCAAACGTTTCAGTTGCATCAACATGAAAGAATTATCAGCTTGAAAGCAAATTCTGGAACTTTGGAGAGGTAAAGAAGAGAATAAGATGAAATACCCGAGTTGCGATTGACCTACTTAATGTTTGTTCAGTTCAATATGCAACATGTGGCAATTTTCCATATCCGAATGTATTTGACTGCTTGAAGAGTAGCTGAGTAGTTTGCAGTGAAAATGTTCAGCTGTTTATCAGCTGCCCCGGTGGCACAATCGGTTAGCGCGCCGTACTTATAGTCAGTACCTTCCCCATGATCAGCATGGGATGAGGAATGCGGAGGTTGTGAGTTCGAGCCTCACCCGGGGCATGCTTCCTTTTCTTTATTTTTCTGACATTTTCTCAAACACTCTCACTCCCATTACACCCATCAGCGTCATGGAAGTAAGTGTGTGACAGATGAAAATACATCTTGTAAATGGCAACTGACACATTTTGAAATATGTGAAGTTTAGAATATCCCACGCCAATGGTGTTTACACAGACAGATCGTAACTGCAATCGACCACCCCGGGACCAACAGCTGTTAAAAGCATGGCAAATTGCCCCCACTTATCAGATGCCTCCATAGCTCAGTGGTTAGAGCACTGGTCTTGTAAGCCAGGGGTCGTGAGTTCGATCCTCACTGGGGGCTAGATGTATTTTGTCGCTGTTTTAAGATTTTGGGGGTTTTTTTTGCAGTTGAGCTAATAAACCCTCTTCATCAGGCACCATGGTGAAGTCTTGTGCAAGCAACTAAGGTAACTCAGTTCTAAGGGTGCCGGTCTCCTAAACTAAGGGTCGGGACATCGATGATCATTTGGGACTATCAAATAGGTTTCTTTCAAAACATGCAATAATTTGGTCCTCATTCGGAAGAAACCTTTGTGCATTTTGAGGCCAACTATTCGTCACATGACTGGAAACAGCTGTGAGTTCACCACAGTGGCATTAGGGACAAATGCATGTGTGAGTTTAACGTGGCCTTTGTTACCCAAGTGCAAGTGCCTTTGAGGGTCTGAAGTCCATACCCAAGCCTTTATAATTAAATGCCTCTACTCGACTCAACTGAAGTTGTACAATTCATATATTTTAAGTGAACAAAATGTATCTTTCGCACTCAATATTTGTCAGAAGACACCCATAAAAACGGTATTGTTTGATTGTGCTGTTGCAATCTATTTGTCTTTTCTACTGCAAGAGATCTTAGTCTAAGAGATAAGAGCGAAAATAGGAATTGATACGTTGCGGTTGATGGCCTACTGCCTTCATAGCTCAGTGGATAGAACACTGGTCTTGTAAAGCAGGCGTCGTGAGTTCGATTCTCACTGGAGGCTCATTTTTTCTACAGATTTCTATCACCGAGGTGTCAGGATGCCATTGTGCTACCCAGACGGTGAACGTCCCCTCACATGCAAATCGGCCGCCAAGCAAACGTTTCAGTTGCATCAACATGAAAGAATTATCAGCTTGAAAGCAAATTCTGGAACTTTGGAGAGGTAAAGAAGAGAATAAGATGAAATACCCGAGTTGCGATTGACCTACTTAATGTTTGTTCAGTTCAATATGCAACATGTGGCAATTTTCCATATCCGAATGTATTTGACTGCTTGAAGAGTAGCTGAGTAGTTTGCAGTGAAAATGTTCAGCTGTTTATCAGCTGCCCCGGTGGCACAATCGGTTAGCGCGCCGTACTTATAGTCAGTACCTTCCCCATGATCAGCATGGGATGAGGAATGCGGAGGTTGTGAGTTCGAGCCTCACCCGGGGCATGCTTCCTTTTCTTTATTTTTCTGACATTTTCTCAAACACTCTCACTCCCATTACACCCATCAGCGTCATGGAAGTAAGTGTGTGACAGATGAAAATACATCTTGTAAATGGCAACTGACACATTTTGAAATATGTGAAGTTTAGAATATCCCACGCCAATGGTGTTTACACAGACAGATCGTAACTGCAATCGACCACCCCGGGACCAACAGCTGTTAAAAGCATGGCAAATTGCCCCCACTTATCAGATGCCTCCATAGCTCAGTGGTTAGAGCACTGGTCTTGTAAACCAGGGGTCGTGAGTTCGATCCTCACTGGGGGCTAGATGTATTTTGTCGCTGTTTTAAGATTTTGGGTTTTTTTTTTGCAGTTGAGCTAATAAACCCTCTTCATCAGGCACCATGGTGAAGTCTTGTGCAAGCAACTAAGGTAACTCAGTTCTAAGGGTGCCGGTCTCCTAAACCAAGGGTCGGGACATCGATGATCATTTGGGACTATCAAATAGGTTTCTTTCAAAACATGCAATAATTTGGTCCTCATTCGGAAGAAACCTTTGTGCATTTTGAGGCCAACTATTCGTCACATGACTGGAAACAGCTGTGAGTTCACCACAGTGGCATTAGGGACAAATGCATGTGTGAGTTTAACGTGGCCTTTGTTACCCAAGTGCAAGTGCCTTTGAGGGTCTGAAGTCCATACCCAAGCCTTTATAATTAAATGCCTCTACTCGACTCAACTGAAGTTGTACAATTCATATATTTTAAGTGAACAAAATGTATCTTTCGCACTCAATATTTGTCAGAAGACACCCATAAAAACGGTATTGTTTGATTGTGCTGTTGCAATCTATTTGTCTTTTCTACTGCAAGAGATCTTAGTCTAAGAGATAAGAGCGAAAATAGGAATTGATACGTTGCGGTTGATGGCCTACTGCCTTCATAGCTCAGTGGATAGAACACTGGTCTTGTAAAGCAGGCGTCGTGAGTTCGATTCTCACTGGAGGCTCATTTTTTCTACAGATTTCTATCACCGAGGTGTCAGGATGCCATTGTGCTACCCAGACGGTGAACGTCCCCTCACATGCAAATCGGCCGCCAAGCAAACGTTTCAGTTGCATCAACATGAAAGAATTATCAGCTTGAAAGCAAATTCTTGAACTTTGGAGAGGTAAAGAAGAGAATAAGATGAAATACCCGAGTTGCGATTGACCTACTTAATGTTTGTTCAGTTCAATATGCAACATGTGGCAATTTTCCATATCCGAATGTATTTGACTGCTTGAAGAGTAGCTGAGTAGTTTGCAGTGAAAATGTTCAGCTGTTTATCAGCTGCCCCGGTGGCACAATCGGTTAGCGCGCCGTACTTATAGTCAGTACCTTCCCCATGATCAGCATGGGATGAGGAATGCGGAGGTTGTGAGTTCGAGCCTCACCCGGGGCATGCTTCCTTTTCTTTATTTTTCTGACATTTTCTCAAACACTCTCACTCCCATTACACCCACCAGCGTCATGGAAGTAAGTGTGTGACAGATGAAAATACATCTTGTAAATGGCAACTGACACATTTTGAAATATGTGAAGTTTAGAATATCCCACGCCAATGGTGTTTACACAGACAGATCGTAACTGCAATCGACCACCCCGGGACCAACAGCTGTTAAAAGCATGGCAAATTGCCCCCACTTATCAGATGCCTCCATAGCTCAGTGGTTAGAGCACTGGTCTTGTAAACCAGGGGTCGTGAGTTCGATCCTCACTGGGGGCTAGATGTATTTTGTCGCTGTTTTAAGATTTTGGGGGTTTTTTTTGCAGTTGAGCTAATAAACCCTCTTCATCAGGCACCATGGTGAAGTCTTGTGCAAGCAACTAAGGTAACTCAGTTCTAAGGGTGCCGGTCTCCTAAACCAAGGGTCGGGACATCGATGATCATTTGGGACTATCAAATAGGTTTCTTTCAAAACATGCAATAATTTGGTCCTCATTCGGAAGAAACCTTTGTGCATTTTGAGGCCAACTATTCGTCACATGACTGGAAACAGCTGTGAGTTCACCACAGTGGCATTAGGGACAAATGCATGTGTGAGTTTAACGTGGCCTTTGTTACCCAAGTGCAAGTGCCTTTGAGGGTCTGAAGTCCATACCCAAGCCTTTATAATTAAATGCTCTACTCGACTCAACTGAAGTTGTACAATTCATATATTTTAAGTGAACAAAATGTATCTTTCGCACTCAATATTTGTCAGAAGACACCCATAAAAGCGGTATTGTTTGATTGTGCTGTTGCAATCTATTTGTCTTTTCTACTGCAAGAGATCTTAGTCTAAGAGATAAGAGCGAAAATAGGAATTGATACGTTGCGGTTGATGGCCTACTGCCTTCATAGCTCAGTGGATAGAACACTGGTCTTGTAAAGCAGGCGTCGTGAGTTCGATTCTCACTGGAGGCTCATTTTTTCTACAGATTTCTATCACCGAGGTGTCAGGATGCCATTGTGCTACCCAGACGGTGAACGTCCCCTCACATGCAAATCGGCCGCCAAGCAAACGTTTCAGTTGCATCAACATGAAAGAATTATCAGCTTGAAAGCAAATTCTGGAACTTTGGAGAGGTAAAGAAGAGAATAAGATGAAATACCCGAGTTGCGATTGACCTACTTAATGTTTGTTCAGTTCAATATGCAACATGTGGCAATTTTCCATATCCGAATGTATTTGACTGCTTGAAGAGTAGCTGAGTAGTTTGCAGTGAAAATGTTCAGCTGTTTATCAGCTGCCCCGGTGGCACAATCGGTTAGCGCGCCGTACTTATAGTCAGTACCTTCCCCATGATCAGCATGGGATGAGGAATGCGGAGGTTGTGAGTTCGAGCCTCACCCGGGGCATGCTTCCTTTTCTTTATTTTTCTGACATTTTCTCAAACACTCTCACTCCCATTACACCCATCAGCGTCATGGAAGTAAGTGTGTGACAGATGAAAATACATCTTGTAAATGGCAACTGACACATTTTGAAATATGTGAAGTTTAGAATATCCCACGCCAATGGTGTTTACACAGACAGATCGTAACTGCAATCGACCACCCCGGGACCAACAGCTGTTAAAAGCATGGCAAATTGCCCCCACTTATCAGATGCCTCCATAGCTCAGTGGTTAGAGCACTGGTCTTTTAAACCAGGGGTCGTGAGTTCGATCCTCACTGGGGGCTAGATGTATTTTGTCGCTGTTTTAAGATTTTGGGGGTTTTTTTTGCAGTTGAGCTAATAAACCCTCTTCATCAGGCACCATGGTGAAGTCTTGTGCAAGCAACTAAGGTAACTCAGTTCTAAGGGTGCCGGTCTCCTAAACCAAGGGTCGGGACATCGATGATCATTTGGGACTATCAAATAGGTTTCTTTCAAAACATGCAATAATTTGGTCCTCATTCGGAAGAAACCTTTGTGCATTTTGAGGCCAACTATTCGTCACATGACTGGAAACAGCTGTGAGTTCACCACAGTGGCATTAGGGACAAATGCATGTGTGAGTTTAACGTGGCCTTTGTTACCCAAGTGCAAGTGCCTTTGAGGGTCTGAAGTCCATACCCAAGCCTTTATAATTAAATGCCTCTACTCGACTCAACTGAAGTTGTACAATTCATATATTTTAAGTGAACAAAATGTATCTTTCGCACTCAATATTTGTCAGAAGACACCCATGAAAACAGTATTGTTTGATTGTGCTGTTGCAATCTATTTTCTTTTCTACTGCAAGAGATCTTAGTCTAAGAGATAAGAGCGAAAATAGGAATTGATACGTTGCGGTTGATGGCCTACTGCCTTCATAGCTCAGTGGATAGAACACTGGTCTTGTAAAGCAGGCGTCGTGAGTTCGATTCTCACTGGAGGCTCATTTTTTCTACAGATTTCTATCACCGAGGTGTCAGGATGCCATTGTGCTACCCAGACGGTGAACGTCCCCTCACATGCATATCGGCCGCCAAGCAAACGTTTCAGATGCATCAACATGAAAGAATTATCAGCTTGAAAGGAAATTCTGGAACTTTGGAGAGGTAAAGAAGAGAATAAGATGAAATACCCGAGTTGCGATTGACCTACTTAATGTTTGTTCAGTTCAATATGCAACATGTGGCAATTTTCCATATCCGAATGTATTTGACTGCTTGAAGAGTAGCTGAGTAGTTTGCAGTGAAAATGTTCAGCTGTTTATCAGCTGCCCCGGTGGCACAATCGGTTAGCGCGCCGTACTTATAGTCAGTACCTTCCCCATGATCAGCATGGGATGAGGAATGCGGAGGTTGTGAGTTCGAGCCTCACCCGGGGCATGCTTCCTTTTCTTTATTTTTCTGACATTTTCTCAAACACTCTCACTCCCATTACACCCACCAGCGTCATGGAAGTAAGTGTGTGACAGATGAAAATACATCTTGTAAATGGCAACTGACACATTTTGAAATATGTGAAGTTTAGAATATCCCACGCCAATGGTGTTTACACAGACAGATCGTAACTGCAATCGACCATCCCGGGACCCACAGCTGTTAAAAGCATGGCAAATTGCCCCCCACTTATCAGATGCCTCCATAGCTCAGTGGTTAGAGCACTGGTCTTGTAAACCAGGGGTCGTGAGTTCGATCCTCACTGGGGGCTAGATGTATTTTGTCGCTGTTTTAAGATTTTGGGGGTTTTTTTTGCAGTTGAGCTAATAAACCCTTTTCATCAGGCACCATGGTGAAGTCTTGTGCAAGCAACTAAGGTAACTCAGTTCTAAGGGTGCCGGTCTCCTAAACTAAGGGTCGGGACATCGATGATCATTTGGGACTATCAAATAGGTTTCTTTCAAAACATGCAATAATTTGGTCCTCATTCGGAAGAAACCTTTGTGCATTTTGAGGCCAACTATTCGTCACATGACTGGAAACAGCTGTGAGTTCACCACAGTGGCATTAGGGACAAATGCATGTGTGAGTTTAACGTGGCCTTTGTTACCCAAGTGCAAGTGCCTTTGAGGGTCTGAAGTCCATACCCAAGCCTTTATAATTAAATGCCTCTACTCGACTCAACTGAAGTTGTACAATTCATATATTTTAAGTGAACAAAATGTATCTTTCGCACTCAATATTTGTCAGAAGACACCCATAAAAACGGTATTGTTTGATTGTGCTGTTGCAATCTATTTGTCTTTTCTACTGCAAGAGATCTTAGTCTAAGAGATAAGAGCGAAAATAGGAATTGATACGTTGCGGTTGATGGCCTACTGCCTTCATAGCTCAGTGGATAGAACACTGGTCTTGTAAAGCAGGCGTCGTGAGTTCGATTCTCACTGGAGGCTCATTTTTTCTACAGATTTCTATCACCGAGGTGTCAGGATGCCATTGTGCTACCCAGACGGTGAACGTCCCCTCACATGCAAATCGGCCGCCAAGCAAACGTTTCAGTTGCATCAACATGAAAGAATTATCAGCTTGAAAGCAAATTCTTGAACTTTGGAGAGGTAAAGAAGAGAATAAGATGAAATACCCGAGTTGCGATTGACCTACTTAATGTTTGTTCAGTTCAATATGCAACATGTGGCAATTTTCCATATCCGAATGTATTTGACTGCTTGAAGAGTAGCTGAGTAGTTTGCAGTGAAAATGTTCAGCTGTTTATCAGCTGCCCCGGTGGCACAATCGGTTAGCGCGCCGTACTTATAGTCAGTACCTTCCCCATGATCAGCATGGGATGAGGAATGCGGAGGTTGTGAGTTCGAGCCTCACCCGGGGCATGCTTCCTTTTCTTTATTTTTCTGACATTTTCTCAAACACTCTCACTCCCATTACACCCACCAGCGTCATGGAAGTAAGTGTGTGACAGATGAAAATACATCTTGTAAATGGCAACTGACACATTTTGAAATATGTGAAGTTTAGAATATCCCACGCCAATGGTGTTTACACAGACAGATCGTAACTGCAATCGACCACCCCGGGACCAACAGCTGTTAAAAGCATGGCAAATTGCCCCCACTTATCAGATGCCTCCATAGCTCAGTGGTTAGAGCACTGGTCTTGTAAACCAGGGGTCGTGAGTTCGATCCTCACTGGGGGCTAGATGTATTTTGTCGCTGTTTTAAGATTTTGGGGGGTTTTTTTGCAGTTGAGCTAATAAACCCTCTTCATCAGGCACCATGGTGAAGTCTTGTGCAAGCAACTAAGGTAACTCAGTTCTAAGGGTGCCGGTCTCCTAAACCAAGGGTCGGGACATCGATGATCATTTGGGACTATCAAATAGGTTTCTTTCAAAACATGCAATAATTTGGTCCTCATTCGGAAGAAACCTTTGTGCATTTTGAGGCCAACTATTCGTCACATGACTGGAAACAGCTGTGAGTTCACCACAGTGGCATTAGGGACAAATGCATGTGTGAGTTTAACGTGGCCTTTGTTACCCAAGTGCAAGTGCCTTTGAGGGTCTGAAGTCCATACCCAAGCCTTTATAATTAAATGCTCTACTCGACTCAACTGAAGTTGTACAATTCATATATTTTAAGTGAACAAAATGTATCTTTCGCACTCAATATTTGTCAGAAGACACCCATAAAAGCGGTATTGTTTGATTGTGCTGTTGCAATCTATTTGTCTTTTCTACTGCAAGAGATCTTAGTCTAAGAGATAAGAGCGAAAATAGGAATTGATACGTTGCGGTTGATGGCCTACTGCCTTCATAGCTCAGTGGATAGAACACTGGTCTTGTAAAGCAGGCGTCGTGAGTTCGATTCTCACTGGAGGCTCATTTTTTCTACAGATTTCTATCACCGAGGTGTCAGGATGCCATTGTGCTACCCAGACGGTGAACGTCCCCTCACATGCAAATCGGCCGCCAAGCAAACGTTTCAGTTGCATCAACATGAAAGAATTATCAGCTTGAAAGCAAATTCTGGAACTTTGGAGAGGTAAAGAAGAGAATAAGATGAAATACCCGAGTTGCGATTGACCTACTTAATGTTTGTTCAGTTCAATATGCAACATGTGGCAATTTTCCATATCCGAATGTATTTGACTGCTTGAAGAGTAGCTGAGTAGTTTGCAGTGAAAATGTTCAGCTGTTTATCAGCTGCCCCGGTGGCACAATCGGTTAGCGCGCCGTACTTATAGTCAGTACCTTCCCCATGATCAGCATGGGATGAGGAATGCGGAGGTTGTGAGTTCGAGCCTCACCCGGGGCATGCTTCCTTTTCTTTATTTTTCTGACATTTTCTCAAACACTCTCACTCCCATTACACCCATCAGCGTCATGGAAGTAAGTGTGTGACAGATGAAAATACATCTTGTAAATGGCAACTGACACATTTTGAAATATGTGAAGTTTAGAATATCCCACGCCAATGGTGTTTACACAGACAGATCGTAACTGCAATCGACCACCCCGGGACCAACAGCTGTTAAAAGCATGGCAAATTGCCCCCACTTATCAGATGCCTCCATAGCTCAGTGGTTAGAGCACTGGTCTTGTAAACCAGGGGTCGTGAGTTCGATCCTCACTGGGGGCTAGATGTATTTTGTCGCTGTTTTAAGATTTTGGGGTTTTTTTTTGCAGTTGAGCTAATAAACCCTCTTCATCAGGCACCATGGTGAAGTCTTGTGCAAGCAACTAAGGTAACTCAGTTCTAAGGGTGCCGGTCTCCTAAACCAAGGGTCGGGACATCGATGATCATTTGGGACTATCAAATAGGTTTCTTTCAAAACATGCAATAATTTGGTCCTCATTCGGAAGAAACCTTTGTGCATTTTGAGGCCAACTATTCGTCACATGACTGGAAACAGCTGTGAGTTCACCACAGTGGCATTAGGGACAAATGCATGTGTGAGTTTAACGTGGCCTTTGTTACCCAAGTGCAAGTGCCTTTGAGGGTCTGAAGTCCATACCCAAGCCTTTATAATTAAATGCCTCTACTCGACTCAACTGAAGTTGTACAATTCATATATTTTAAGTGAACAAAATGTATCTTTCGCACTCAATATTTGTCAGAAGACACCCATGAAAACAGTATTGTTTGATTGTGCTGTTGCAATCTATTTTCTTTTCTACTGCAAGAGATCTTAGTCTAAGAGATAAGAGCGAAAATAGGAATTGATACGTTGCGGTTGATGGCCTACTGCCTTCATAGCTCAGTGGATAGAACACTGGTCTTGTAAAGCAGGCGTCGTGAGTTCGATTCTCACTGGAGGCTCATTTTTTCTACAGATTTCTATCACCGAGGTGTCAGGATGCCATTGTGCTACCCAGACGGTGAACATCCCCTCACATGCATATCGGCCGCCAAGCAAACGTTTCAGATGCATCAACATGAAAGAATTATCAGCTTGAAAGGAAATTCTGGAACTTTGGAGAGGTAAAGAAGAGAATAAGATGAAATACCCGAGTTGCGATTGACCTACTTAATGTTTGTTCAGTTCAATATGCAACATGTGGCAATTTTCCATATCCGAATGTATTTGACTGCTTGAAGAGTAGCTGAGTAGTTTGCAGTGAAAATGTTCAGCTGTTTATCAGCTGCCCCGGTGGCACAATCGGTTAGCGCGCCGTACTTATAGTCAGTACCTTCCCCATGATCAGCATGGGATGAGGAATGCGGAGGTTGTGAGTTCGAGCCTCACCCGGGGCATGCTTCCTTTTCTTTATTTTTCTGACATTTTCTCAAACACTCTCACTCCCATTACACCCACCAGCGTCATGGAAGTAAGTGTGTGACAGATGAAAATACATCTTGTAAATGGCAACTGACACATTTTGAAATATGTGAAGTTTAGAATATCCCACGCCAATGGTGTTTACACAGACAGATCGTAACTGCAATCGACCACCCCGGGACCCACAGCTGTTAAAAGCATGGCAAATTGCCCCCCACTTATCAGATGCCTCCATAGCTCAGTGGTTAGAGCACTGGTCTTGTAAACCAGGGGTCGTGAGTTCGATCCTCACTGGGGGCTAGATGTATTTTCTCGCTGTTTTAAGATTTTGGGGGTTTTTTTTGCAGTTGAGCTAATAAACCCTTTTCATCAGGCACCATGGTGAAGTCTTGTGCAAGCAACTAAGGTAACTCAGTTCTAAGGGTGCCGGTCTCCTAAACTAAGGGTCGGGACATCGATGATCATTTGGGACTATCAAATAGGTTTCTTTCAAAACATGCAATAATTTGGTCCTCATTCGGAAGAAACCTTTGTGCATTTTGAGGCCAACTATTCGTCACATGACTGGAAACAGCTGTGAGTTCACCACAGTGGCATTAGGGACAAATGCATGTGTGAGTTTAACGTGGCCTTTGTTACCCAAGTGCAAGTGCCTTTGAGGGTCTGAAGTCCATACCCAAGCCTTTATAATTAAATGCCTCTACTCGACTCAACTGAAGTTGTACAATTCATATATTTTAAGTGAACAAAATGTATCTTTCGCACTCAATATTTGTCAGAAGACACCCATAAAAACGGTATTGTTTGATTGTGCTGTTGCAATCTATTTGTCTTTTCTACTGCAAGAGATCTTAGTCTAAGAGATAAGAGCGAAAATAGGAATTGATACGTTGCGGTTGATGGCCTACTGCCTTCATAGCTCAGTGGATAGAACACTGGTCTTGTAAAGCAGGCGTCGTGAGTTCGATTCTCACTGGAGGCTCATTTTTTCTACAGATTTCTATCACCGAGGTGTCAGGATGCCATTGTGCTACCCAGACGGTGAACGTCCCCTCACATGCAAATCGGCCGCCAAGCAAACGTTTCAGTTGCATCAACATGAAAGAATTATCAGCTTGAAAGCAAATTCTGGACCTTTGGAGAGGTAAAGAAGATAATAAGATGAAATACCCGAGTTGCGATTGACCTACTTAATGTTTGTTCAGTTCAATATGCAACATGTGGCAATTTTCCATATCCGAATGTATTTGACTGCTTGAAGAGTAGCTGAGTAGTTTGCAGTGAAAATGTTCAGCTGTTTATCAGCTGCCCCGGTGGCACAATCGGTTAGCGCGCCGTACTTATAGTCAGTACCTTCCCCATGATCAGCATGGGATGAGGAATGCGGAGGTTGTGAGTTCGAGCCTCACCCGGG
Organism: Haliotis asinina; assembly: GCF_037392515.1. Taxonomy (NCBI): domain Eukaryota; kingdom Metazoa; phylum Mollusca; class Gastropoda; order Lepetellida; family Haliotidae; genus Haliotis; species Haliotis asinina. The sequence continues at coordinate 3,984,405 of NC_090293.1, forward strand.
GCATGCTTCCTTTTCTTTATTTTTCTGACATTTTCTCAAACACTCTCACTCCCATTACACCCACCAGCGTCATGGAAGTAAGTGTGTGACAGATGAAAATACATCTTGTAAATGGCAACTGACACATTTTGAAATATGTGAAGTTTAGAATATCCCACGCCAATGGTGTTTACACAGACAGATCGTAACTGCAATCGACCACCCCGGGATGGTGGCGCAGTAGCTTGTGCTACTGTCATTGGATCCAGAACAATCTCTTTTAGAATACCTGATTATACCTCTATTTTTACAGCAGAAGCAAACGCAATACTAACGGCTCTTAAATATATTCAAAGACATACTGCACATAAACAGTATATAATCTTTTCTGACTCTCTTTCTTGCCTTCAGGCTATTAAAAAGCTTTCTTGTAAACATCCACTTTTAATACAAATTATTGAGTTATATAATGATCTTGCTACTGGCCAATATGACATCGTCTTTTGTTGGTTACCCAGCCACGTGGGCATTTCTGGGAACACAATGGCCGATTTTGCTGCTAAGGCAGCACTCAATAAATCAGTGACACCACTCCTTATTCCATACTCAGATTACAAAGCAAACATTAAAACTTACATCCGTGATCTGATGCAAAAGAAGTGGGACACCCAGGTGGGTATCAATAAATTGCATGAAATGAAACCGTATATTGGTTATACCTACTTGGGATGTCAGTCCAGATTTGAGGAGGTCGTTATGCGACGATGTCGTATTGGCCATACGCGGTATACACACGAATATTTACTTAAAGGTGAGGATCCTCCGTTTTGTATCCCTTGTGATGAAGCAATCACGGTCAAGCATATTCTGCTTGACTGTATTGATTTTGCCATCACAAGGGAGAAATATTTTACTGTCAAAACAATGAAGGATCTTTTTAATGTTAATTATCATTTAATTATTGAATTTTTAAAGGAAATAGAATTATTAGATAAATTCTGAATAATATGTTTTGTAAATAAAAAGCTGATATCTTAAACATGGTAGTGTGAATTGTCAACTGCGATTGTTAGTGGCCGTACCCTCAAAGGGGGTTAAAGCAGCGTAAAATTATTGTCCCCCTGAAAGGGTGCTTAAGTCCAGAAACTTTCAAAGTGAAATTTAAGCTTACCAGTATTTTAAACGTAGTATTTTTGTCATTTTAAATTTCGGCTACATTTTCCTACAATCGCCAGCAGCTGAGGGGATGATGTAAATCCAGCTAGGGGCCATGCAGGTTGCTAAAGTAACGTAAGTCCCCTTGGTTCCTAGTATGGTGATCTACCTTCAGTTGTTGGTGATCTATAGCGTACTTTTATATTATGTATTGTCCAAATTGTGCTGTAGTTTTAACTTCATATGCTAGTTTTAGACTCGAATTGTGATACTCTAGTTATTTTACCGTACTTTGATGGCGGGTTTTATAATATCTACATGTTCTGTATAATCATGCTTATTCTCGTCACGATATGGCTGAAATATTGCCGATGTGACGTTAAATTATAACTCACTCACTCACTCGACCACCCCGGGACCAACAGCTGTTAAAAGCATGGCAAATTGCCCCCACTTATCAGATGCCTCCATAGCTCAGTGGTTAGAGCACTGGTCTTGTAAACCAGGGGTCGTGAGTTCGATCCTCACTGGGGGCTAGATGTATTTTGTCGTTGTTTTAAGATTTTGGGGTTTTTTTTGCAGTTGAGCTAATAAACCCTCTTCATCAGGCACCATGGTGAAGTCTTGTGCAAGCAACTAAGGTAACTCAGTTCTAAGGGTGCCGGTCTCCTAAACTAAGGGTCGGGACATCGATGATCATTTGGGACTATCAAATAGGTTTCTTTCAAAACATGCAATAATTTGGTCCTCATTCGGAAGAAACCTTTGTGCATTTTGAGGCCAACTATTCGTCACATGACTGGAAACAGCTGTGAGTTCACCACAGTGGCATTAGGGACAAATGCATGTGTGAGTTTAACGTGGCCTTTGTTACCCAAGTGCAAGTGCCTTTGAGGGTCTGAAGTCCATACCCAAGCCTTTATAATTAAATGCCTCTACTCGACTCAACTGAAGTTGTACAATTCATATATTTTAAGTGAACAAAATGTATCTTTCGCACTCAATATTTGTCAGAAGACACCCATAAAAACGGTATTGTTTGAATGTGCTGTTGCAATCTATTTGTCCTTTCTACTGCAAGAGATCTTAGTCTAAGAGAAAAGAGCGAAAATAGGAATTGATACGTTGCGGTTGATGGACTACTGCCTTCATAGCTCAGTGGATAGAACACTGGTCTTGTAAAGCAGGCGTCGTGAGTTCGATTCTCACTGGAGGCTCATTTTTTCTACAGATTTCTATCACCGAGGTGTCAGGATGCCATTGTGCTACCCAGACGGTGAACGTCCCCTCACATGCAAATCGGCCGCCAAGCAAACGTTTCAGTTGCATCAACATGAAAGAATTATCAGCTTGAAAGCAAATTCTGGACCTTTGGAGAGGTAAAGAAGAGAATAAGATGAAATACCCGAGTTGCGATTGACCTACTTAATGTTTGTTCAGTTCAATATGCAACATGTGGCAATTTTCCATATCCGAATGTATTTGACTGCTTGAAGAGTAGCTGAGTAGTTTGCAGTGAAAATGTTCAGCTGTTTATCAGCTGCCCCGGTGGCACAATCGGTTAGCGCGCCGTACTTATAGTCAGTACCTTCCCCATGATCAGCATGGGATGAGGAATGCGGAGGTTGTGAGTTCGAGCCTCACCCGGGGCATGCTTCCTTTTCTTTATTTTTCTGACATTTTCTCAAACACTCTCACTCCCATTACACCCACCAGCGTCATGGAAGTAAGTGTGTGACAGATGAAAATACATCTTGTAAATGGCAACTGACACATTTTGAAATATGTGAAGTTTAGAATATCCCACGCCAATGGTGTTTACACAGACAGATCGTAACTGCAATCGACCACCCCGGGACCCACAGCTGTTAAAAGCATGGCAAATTGCCCCCCACTTATCAGATGCCTCCATAGCTCAGTGGTTAGAGCACTGGTCTTGTAAACCAGGGGTCGTGAGTTCGATCCTCACTGGGGGCTAGATGTATTTTGTCGCTGTTTTAAGATTTTGGGGGTTTTTTTTGCAGTTGAGCTAATAAACCCTTTTCATCAGGCACCATGGTGAAGTCTTGTGCAAGCAACTAAGGTAACTCAGTTCTAAGGGTGCCGGTCTCCTAAACTAAGGGTCGGGACATCGATGATCATTTGGGACTATCAAATAGGTTTCTTTCAAAACATGCAATAATTTGGTCCTCATTCGGAAGAAACCTTTGTGCATTTTGAGGCCAACTATTCGTCACATGACTGGAAACAGCTGTGAGTTCACCACAGTGGCATTAGGGACAAATGCATGTGTGAGTTTAACGTGGCCTTTGTTACCCAAGTGCAAGTGCCTTTGAGGGTCTGAAGTCCATACCCAAGCCTTTATAATTAAATGCCTCTACTCGACTCAACTGAAGTTGTACAATTCATATATTTTAAGTGAACAAAATGTATCTTTCGCACTCAATATTTGTCAGAAGACACCCATAAAAACGGTATTGTTTGATTGTGCTGTTGCAATCTATTTGTCTTTTCTACTGCAAGAGATCTTAGTCTAAGAGATAAGAGCGAAAATAGGAATTGATACGTTGCGGTTGATGGCCTACTGCCTTCATAGCTCAGTGGATAGAACACTGGTCTTGTAAAGCAGGCGTCGTGAGTTCGATTCTCACTGGAGGCTCATTTTTTCTACAGATTTCTATCACCGAGGTGTCAGGATGCCATTGTGCTACCCAGACGGTGAACGTCCCCTCACATGCAAATCGGCCGCCAAGCAAACGTTTCAGTTGCATCAACATGAAAGAATTATCAGCTTGAAAGCAAATTCTGGACCTTTGGAGAGGTAAAGAAGATAATAAGATGAAATACCCGAGTTGCGATTGACCTACTTAATGTTTGTTCAGTTCAATATGCAACATGTGGCAATTTTCCATATCCGAATGTATTTGACTGCTTGAAGAGTAGCTGAGTAGTTTGCAGTGAAAATGTTCAGCTGTTTATCAGCTGCCCCGGTGGCACAATCGGTTAGCGCGCCGTACTTATAGTCAGTACCTTCCCCATGATCAGCATGGGATGAGGAATGCGGAGGTTGTGAGTTCGAGCCTCACCCGGGGCATGCTTCCTTTTCTTTATTTTTCTGACATTTTCTCAAACACTCTCACTCCCATTACACCCACCAGCGTCATGGAAGTAAGTGTGTGACAGATGAAAATACATCTTGTAAATGGCAACTGACACATTTTGAAATGTGTGAAGTTTAGAATATCCCACGCCAATGGTGTTTACACAGACAGATCGTAACTGCAATCGACCACCCCGGGATGGTGGCGCAGTAGCTTGTGCTACTGTCATTGGATCCAGAACAATCTCTTTTAGAATACCTGATTATACCTCTATTTTTACAGCAGAAGCAAACGCAATACTAACGGCTCTTAAATATATTCAAAGACATACTGCACATAAACAGTATATAATCTTTTCTGACTCTCTTTCTTGCCTTCAGGCTATTAAAAAGCTTTCTTGTAAACATCCACTTTTAATACAAATTATTGAGTTATATAATGATCTTGCTACTGGCCAATATGACATCGTCTTTTGTTGGTTACCCAGCCACGTGGGCATTTCTGGGAACACAATGGCCGATTTTGCTGCTAAGGCAGCACTCAATAAATCAGTGACACCACTCCTTATTCCATACTCAGATTACAAAGCAAACATTAAAACTTACATCCGTGATCTGATGCAAAAGAAGTGGGACACCCAGGTGGGTATCAATAAATTGCATGAAATGAAACCGTATATTGGTTATACCTACTTGGGATGTCAGTCCAGATTTGAGGAGGTCGTTATGCGACGATGTCGTATTGGCCATACGCGGTATACACACGAATATTTACTTAAAGGTGAGGATCCTCCGTTTTGTATCCCTTGTGATGAAGCAATCACGGTCAAGCATATTCTGCTTGACTGTATTGATTTTGCCATCACAAGGGAGAAATATTTTACTGTCAAAACAATGAAGGATCTTTTTAATGTTAATTATCATTTAATTATTGAATTTTTAAAGGAAATAGAATTATTAGATAAATTCTGAATAATATGTTTTGTAAATAAAAAGCTGATATCTTAAACATGGTAGTGTGAATTGTCAACTGCGATTGTTAGTGGCCGTACCCTCAAAGGGGGTTAAAGCAGCGTAAAATTATTGTCCCCCTGAAAGGGTGCTTAAGTCCAGAAACTTTCAAAGTGAAATTTAAGCTTACCAGTATTTTAAACGTAGTATTTTTGTCATTTTAAATTTCGGCTACATTTTCCTACAATCGCCAGCAGCTGAGGGGATGATGTAAATCCAGCTAGGGGCCATGCAGGTTGCTAAAGTAACGTAAGTCCCCTTGGTTCCTAGTATGGTGATCTACCTTCAGTTGTTGGTGATCTATAGCGTACTTTTATATTATGTATTGTCCAAATTGTGCTGTAGTTTTAACTTCATATGCTAGTTTTAGACTCGAATTGTGATACTCTAGTTATTTTACCGTACTTTGATGACGGGTTTTATAATATCTACATGTTCTGTATAATCATGCTTATTCTCGTCACGATATGGCTGAAATATTGCCGATGTGACGTTAAATTATAACTCACTCACTCACTCGACCACCCCGGGACCAACAGCTGTTAAAAGCATGGCAAATTGCCCCCACTTATCAGATGCCTCCATAGCTCAGTGGTTAGAGCACTGGTCTTGTAAACCAGGGGTCGTGAGTTCGATCCTCACTGGGGGCTAGATGTATTTTGTCGTTGTTTTAAGATTTTGGGGGCTTTTTTGCAGTTGAGCTAATAAACCCTCTTCATCAGGCACCATGGTGAAGTCTTGTGCAAGCAACTAAGGTAACTCAGTTCTAAGGGTGCCGGTCTCCTAAACTAAGGGTCGGGACATCGATGATCATTTGGGACTATCAAATAGGTTTCTTTCAAAACATGCAATAATTTGGTCCTCATTCGGAAGAAACCTTTGTGCATTTTGAGGCCAACTATTCGTCACATGACTGGAAACAGCTGTGAGTTCACCACAGTGGCATTAGGGACAAATGCATGTGTGAGTTTAACGTGGCCTTTGTTACCCAAGTGCAAGTGCCTTTGAGGGTCTGAAGTCCATACCCAAGCCTTTATAATTAAATGCCTCTACTCGACTCAACTGAAGTTGTACAATTCATATATTTTAAGTGAACAAAATGTATCTTTCGCACTCAATATTTGTCAGAAGACACCCATAAAAACGGTATTGTTTGAATGTGCTGTTGCAATCTATTTGTCCTTTCTACTGCAAGAGATCTTAGTCTAAGAGATAAGAGCGAAAATAGGAATTGATACGTTGCGGTTGATGGACTACTGCCTTCATAGCTCAGTGGATAGAACACTGGTCTTGTAAAGCAGGCGTCGTGAGTTCGATTCTCACTGGAGGCTCATTTTTTCTACAGATTTCTATCACCGAGGTGTCAGGATGCCATTGTGCTACCCAGACGGTGAACGTCCCCTCACATGCAAATCGGCCGCCAAGCAAACGTTTCAGTTGCATCAACATGAAAGAATTATCAGCTTGAAAGCAAATTCTGGACCTTTGGAGAGGTAAAGAAGAGAATAAGATGAAATACCCGAGTTGCGATTGACCTACTTAATGTTTGTTCAGTTCAATATGCAACATGTGGCAATTTTCCATATCCGAATGTATTTGACTGCTTGAAGAGTAGCTGAGTAGTTTGCAGTGAAAATGTTCAGCTGTTTATCAGCTGCCCCGGTGGCACAATCGGTTAGCGCGCCGTACTTATAGTCAGTACCTTCCCCATGATCAGCATGGGATGAGGAATGCGGAGGTTGTGAGTTCGAGCCTCACCCGGGGCATGCTTCCTTTTCTTTATTTTTCTGACATTTTCTCAAACACTCTCACTCCCATTACACCCACCAGCGTCATGGAAGTAAGTGTGTGACAGATGAAAATACATCTTGTAAATGGCAACTGACACATTTTGAAATATGTGAAGTTTAGAATATCCCACGCCAATGGTGTTTACACAGACAGATCGTAACTGCAATCGACCACCCCGGGACCAACAGCTGTTAAAAGCATGGCAAATTGCCCCCACTTATCAGATGCCTCCATAGCTCAGTGGTTAGAGCACTGGTCTTGTAAACCAGGGGTCGTGAGTTCGATCCTCACTGGGGGCTAGATGTATTTTGTCGTTGTTTTAAGATTTTGGGGGGTTTTTTTGCAGTTGAGCTAATAAACCCTCTTCATCAGGCACCATGGTGAAGTCTTGTGCAAGCAACTAAGGTAACTCAGTTCTAAGGGTGCCGGTCTCCTAAACTAGGGGTCGGGACATCGATGATCATTTGGGACTATCAAATAGGTTTCTTTCAAAACATGCAATAATTTGGTCCTCATTCGGAAGAAACCTTTGTGCATTTTGAGGCCAACTATTCGTCACATGACTGGAAACAGCTGTGAGTTCACCACAGTGGCATTAGGGACAAATGCATGTGTGAGTTTAACGTGGCCTTTGTTACCCAAGTGCAAGTGCCTTTGAGGGTCTGAAGTCCATACCCAAGCCTTTATAATTAAATGCCTCTACTCGACTCAACTGAAGTTGTACAATTCATATATTTTAAGTGAACAAAATGTATCTTTCGCACTCAATATTTGTCAGAAGACACCCATAAAAACGGTATTGTTTGATTGTGCTGTTGCAATCTATTTGTCTTTCCTACTGCAAGAGATCTTAGTCTAAGAGATAAGAGCGAAAATAGGAATTGATACGTTGCGGTTGATGGACTACTGCCTTCATAGCTCAGTGGATAGAACACTGGTCTTGTAAAGCAGGCGTCCTGAGTTCGATTCTCACTGGAGGCTCATTTTTTCTACAGATTTCTATCACCGAGGTGTCAGGATGCCATTGTGCTACCCAGACGGTGAACGTCCCCTCACATGCAAATCGGCCGCCAAGCAAACGTTTCAGTTGCATCAACATGAAAGAATTATCAGCTTGAAAGCAAATTCTGGAACTTTGGAGAGGTAAAGAAGAGAATAAGATGAAATACCCGAGTTGCGATTGACCTACTTAATGTTTGTTCAGTTCAATATGCAACATGTGGCAATTTTCCATATCCGAATGTATTTGACTGCTTGAAGAGTAGCTGAGTAGTTTGCAGTGAAAATGTTCAGCTGTTTATCAGCTGCCCCGGTGGCACAATCGGTTAGCGCGCCGTACTTATAGTCAGTACCTTCCCCATGATCAGCATGGGATGAGGAATGCGGAGGTTGTGACTTCGAGCCTCACCGGGGCATGCTTCCTTTTCTTTATTTTTCTGACATTTTCCCAACCACTCTCACTCCCATTACACCCACCAGCGTCATGGAAGTAAGTATGTGACAGATGAAAATACATCTTGTAAATGGCAACTGACACATTTTGAAATATGTGAAGTTTAGAATATCCCACGCCAATGGTGTTTACACAGACAGATCGTAACTGCAATCGACCACCCCGGGACCCACAGCTGTTAAAAGCATGGCAAATTGCGCCCACTTACCAGATGCCTCCATAGCTCAGTGGTTAGAGCACTGGTCTTGTAAACCAGGGGTCGTGAGTTCGATCCTCACTGGGGGCTAGATGTCTTTTCTCGCTGTTTTAAGATTTTGGGGTCTTTTTTGCAGTTGAGCTGATAAACCCTCTTCATCAGGCACCATGGTGAAGTCTTGTGCAAGCAACTAAGGTAACTCAGATCTAAGGATGCCGGTCTCCTAAACTAGGGGTCGGGACATCGATGATCATTTGGGACTATCAAATAGGTTTCTTTCAAAACATGCAATAATTTGGTCCTCATTCGGAAGAAACCTTTGTGCATTTTGAGGCCAACTATTCGTCACATGACTGGAAACAGCTGTGAGTTCACCACAGTGGCATTAGGGACAAATGCATGTGTGAGTTTAACGTGGCCTTTGTTACCCAAGTGCAAGTGCCTTTGAGGGTCTGAAGTCCATACCCAAGCCTTTATAATTAAATGCCTCTACTCGACTCAACTGAAGTTGTACAATTCATATATTTTAAGTGAACAAAATGTATCTTTCGCACTCAATATTTGTCAGAAGACACCCATAAAACGGTATTGTTTGATTGTGCTGTTGCAATCTATTTGTGTTTTCTACTGCAAGAGATCTTAGTCTAAGAGATGAGAGCGAAAATAGGAATTGATGCGTTGCGGTTGATGGCCTACTGCCTTCATAGCTCAGTGGATAGAACACTGGTCTTGTAAACCAGTTGTCGTGAGCTCGATTCTCACTGGAGGCTCATTTTTTCTACTGATTTCTATCACCGAGGTGTCAGGATGCCATTGTGCTACCCAGACGGTGAACGTCCCATCACATGCAAATCGGCCGCCAAGCAAACGTTTCAGTTGCATCAACATGAAAGAATTATCAGCTTGAAAGCAAATTCTGGAACTTTGGAGAGGTAAAGAAGAGAATAAGATGAAATACCCGAGTTGCGATTGACCTACTTAATGCTTGTTCAGTTCAATATGCAACATGTGGCAATTTTCCATATCCGAATGTATTTGACTGCTTGAAGAGTAGCTGAGTAGTTTGCAGTGAAAATGTTCATCTGTTTATCAGCTGCCCCGGTGGCACAATCGGTTAGCGCGCCGTACTTATAGTCAGTACCTTCCCCATGATCAGCATGGGATGAGGAATGCGGAGGTTGTGACTTCGAGCCTCACCGGGGCATGCTTCCTTTTCTTTATTTTTCTGACATTTTCCCAACCACTCTCACTCCCATTACACCCACCAGCGTCATGGAAGTAAGTATGTGACAGATGAAAATACATCTTGTAAATGGCAACTGACACATTTTGAAATATGTGAAGTTTAGAATATCCCACGCCAATGGTGTTTACACAGACAGATCGTAACTGCAATCGACCACCCCGGGACCCACAGCTGTTAAAAGCATGGCAAATTGCGCCCACTTATCAGATGCCTCCATAGCTCAGTGGTTAGAGCACTGGTCTTGTAAACCAGAGGTCGTGAGTTCGATCCTCACTGGGGGCTAGATGTCTTTTCTCGCTGTTTTAAGATTTTGGGGTCTTTTTTGCAGTTGAGCTGATAAACCCTCTTCATCAGGCACCATGGTGAAGTCTTGTGCAAGCAACTAAGGTAACTCAGATCTAAGGATGCCGGTCTCCTAAACTAAGGGTCGGGACATCGATGATCATTTGGGACTATCAAATAGGTTTCTTTCAAAACATGCAATAATTTGGTCCTCATTCGGAAGAAACCTTTGTGCATTTTGAGGCCAACTATTCGTCACATGACTGGAAACAGCTGTGAGTTCACCACAGTGACATTAGGGACAAATGCATGTGTGAGTTTAACGTGGCCTTTGTTACCCAAGTGCAAGTGCCTTTGAGGGTCTGAAGTCCATACCCAAGCCTTTATAATTAAATGCCTCTACTCGACTCAACTGAAGTTGTACAATTCATATATTTTAAGTGAACAAAATGTATCTTTCGCACTCAATATTTGTCAGAAGACACCCATAAAACGGTATTGTTTGATTGTGCTGTTGCAATCTATTTGTGTTTTCTACTGCAAGAGATCTTAGTCAAAGAGATGAGAGCGAAAATAGGAATTGATGCGTTGCGGTTGATGGCCTACTGCCTTCATAGCTCAGTGGATAGAACACTGGTCTTGTAAACCAGTTGTCGTGAGCTCGATTCTCACTGGAGGCTCATTTTTTCTACTGATTTCTATCACCGAGGTGTCAGGATGCCATTGTGCTACCCAGACGGTGAACGTCCCATCACATGCAAATCGGCCGCCAAGCAAACGTTTCAGTTGCATCAACATGAAAGAATTATCAGCTTGAAAGCAAATTCTGGAACTTTGGAGAGGTAAAGAAGAGAATAAGATGAAATACCCGAGTTGCGATTGACCTACTTAATGTTTGTTCAGTTCAATATGCAACATGTGGCAATTTTCCATATCCGAATGTATTTGACTGCTTGAAGAGTAGCTGAGTAGTTTGCAGTGAAAATGTTCAGCTGTTTATCAGCTGCCCCGGTGGCACAATCGGTTAGCGCGCCGTACTTATAGTCAGTACCTTCCCCATGATCAGCATGGGATGAGGAATGCGGAGGTTGTGACTTCGAGCCTCACCGGGGCATGCTTCCTTTTCTTTATTTTTCTGACATTTTCCCAACCACTCTCACTCCCATTACACCCATCAGCGTCATGGAAGTAAGTATGTGACAGATGAAAATACATCTTGTAAATGGCAACTGACACATTTTGAAATATGTGAAGTTTAGAATATCCCACGCCAATGGTGTTTACACAGACAGATCGTAACTGCAATCGACCACCCCGGGACCCACAGCTGTTAAAAGCATGGCAAATTGCCCCCACTTATCAGATGCCTCCATAGCTCAGTGGTTAGAGCACTGGTCTTGTAAACCAGGGGTCGTGAGTTCGATCCTTACTTGGGGCTAGATGTCTTTTCTCGCTGTTTTAAGATTTTGGGGTCTTTTTTGCAGTTGAGCTGATAAACCCTCTTCATCAGGCACCATGGTGAAGTCTTGTGCAAGCAACTAAGGTAACTCAGTTCTAAGGATGCCGGTCTCCTAAACTAGGGGTCGGGACATCGATGATCATTTGGGACTATCAAATAGGTTTCTTTCAAAACATGCAATAATTTGGTCCTCATTCGGAAGAAACCTTTGTGCATTTTGAGGCCAACTATTCGTCACATGACTGGAAACAGCTGTGAGTTCACCACAGTGGCATTAGGGACAAATGCATGTGTGAGTTTAACGTGGCCTTTGTTACCCAAGTGCAAGTGCCTTTGAGGGTCTGAAGTCCATACCCAAGCCTTTATAATTAAATGCCTCTACTCGACTCAACTGAAGTTGTACAATTCATATATTTTAAGTGAACAAAATGTATCTTTCGCACTCAATATTTGTCAGAAGACACCCATAAAAACGGTATTGTTTGAATGTGCTGTTGCAATCTATTTGTCCTTTCTACTGCAAGAGATCTTAGTCTAAGAGATAAGAGCGAAAATAGGAATTGATACGTTGCGGTTGATGGACTACTGCCTTCATAGCTCAGTGGATAGAACACTGGTCTTGTAAAGCAGGCGTCGTGAGTTCGATTCTCACTGGAGGCTCATTTTTTCTACAGATTTCTATCACCGAGGTGTCAGGATGCCATTGTGCTACCCAGACGGTGAACGTCCCCTCACATGCAAATCGGCCGCCAAGCAAACGTTTCAGTTGCATCAACATGAAAGAATTATCAGCTTGAAAGCAAATTCTGGACCTTTGGAGAGGTAAAGAAGAGAATAAGATGAAATACCCGAGTTGCGATTGACCTACTTAATGTTTGTTCAGTTCAATATGCAACATGTGGCAATTTTCCATATCCGAATGTATTTGACTGCTTGAAGAGTAGCTGAGTAGTTTGCAGTGAAAATGTTCAGCTGTTTATCAGCTGCCCCGGTGGCACAATCGGTTAGCGCGCCGTACTTATAGTCAGTACCTTCCCCATGATCAGCATGGGATGAGGAATGCGGAGGTTGTGAGTTCGAGCCTCACCCGGGGCATGCTTCCTTTTCTTTATTTTTCTGACATTTTCTCAAACACTCTCACTCCCATTACACCCACCAGCGTCATGGAAGTAAGTGTGTGACAGATGAAAATACATCTTGTAAATGGCAACTGACACATTTTGAAATATGTGAAGTTTAGAATATCCCACGCCAATGGTGTTTACACAGACAGATCGTAACTGCAATCGACCACCCCGGGACCCACAGCTGTTAAAAGCATGGCAAATTGCGCCCACTTACCAGATGCCTCCATAGCTCAGTGGTTAGAGCACTGGTCTTGTAAACCAGGGGTCGTGAGTTCGATCCTCACTGGGGGCTAGATGTCTTTTCTCGCTGTTTTAAGATTTTGGGGTCTTTTTTGCAGTTGAGCTGATAAACCCTCTTCATCAGGCACCATGGTGAAGTCTTGTGCAAGCAACTAAGGTAACTCAGATCTAAGGATGCCGGTCTCCTAAACTAGGGGTCGGGACATCGATGATCATTTGGGACTATCAAATAGGTTTCTTTCAAAACATGCAATAATTTGGTCCTCATTCGGAAGAAACCTTTGTGCATTTTGAGGCCAACTATTCGTCACATGACTGGAAACAGCTGTGAGTTCACCACAGTGGCATTAGGGACAAATGCATGTGTGAGTTTAACGTGGCCTTTGTTACCCAAGTGCAAGTGCCTTTGAGGGTCTGAAGTCCATACCCAAGCCTTTATAATTAAATGCCTCTACTCGACTCAACTGAAGTTGTACAATTCATATATTTTAAGTGAACAAAATGTATCTTTCGCACTCAATATTTGTCAGAAGACACCCATAAAACGGTATTGTTTGATTGTGCTGTTGCAATCTATTTGTGTTTTCTACTGCAAGAGATCTTAGTCTAAGAGATGAGAGCGAAAATAGGAATTGATGCGTTGCGGTTGATGGCCTACTGCCTTCATAGCTCAGTGGATAGAACACTGGTCTTGTAAACCAGTTGTCGTGAGCTCGATTCTCACTGGAGGCTCATTTTTTCTACTGATTTCTATCACCGAGGTGTCAGGATGCCATTGTGCTACCCAGACGGTGAACGTCCCATCACATGCAAATCGGCCGCCAAGCAAACGTTTCAGTTGCATCAACATGAAAGAATTATCAGCTTGAAAGCAAATTCTGGAACTTTGGAGAGGTAAAGAAGAGAATAAGATGAAATACCCGAGTTGCGATTGACCTACTTAATGCTTGTTCAGTTCAATATGCAACATGTGGCAATTTTCCATATCCGAATGTATTTGACTGCTTGAAGAGTAGCTGAGTAGTTTGCAGTGAAAATGTTCATCTGTTTATCAGCTGCCCCGGTGGCACAATCGGTTAGCGCGCCGTACTTATAGTCAGTACCTTCCCCATGATCAGCATGGGATGAGGAATGCGGAGGTTGTGACTTCGAGCCTCACCGGGGCATGCTTCCTTTTCTTTATTTTTCTGACATTTTCCCAACCACTCTCACTCCCATTACACCCACCAGCGTCATGGAAGTAAGTATGTGACAGATGAAAATACATCTTGTAAATGGCAACTGACACATTTTGAAATATGTGAAGTTTAGAATATCCCACGCCAATGGTGTTTACACAGACAGATCGTAACTGCAATCGACCACCCCGGGACCCACAGCTGTTAAAAGCATGGCAAATTGCGCCCACTTATCAGATGCCTCCATAGCTCAGTGGTTAGAGCACTGGTCTTGTAAACCAGGGGTCGTGAGTTCGATCCTCACTGGGGGCTAGATGTCTTTTCTCGCTGTTTTAAGATTTTGGGGTCTTTTTTGCAGTTGAGCTGATAAACCCTCTTCATCAGGCACCATGGTGAAGTCTTGTGCAAGCAACTAAGGTAACTCAGATCTAAGGATGCCGGTCTCCTAAACTAAGGGTCGGGACATCGATGATCATTTGGGACTATCAAATAGGTTTCTTTCAAAACATGCAATAATTTGGTCCTCATTCGGAAGAAACCTTTGTGCATTTTGAGGCCAACTATTCGTCACATGACTGGAAACAGCTGTGAGTTCACCACAGTGGCATTAGGGACAAATGCATGTGTGAGTTTAACGTGGCCTTTGTTACCCAAGTGCAAGTGCCTTTGAGGGTCTGAAGTCCATACCCAAGCCTTTATAATTAAATGCCTCTACTCGACTCAACTGAAGTTGTACAATTCATATATTTTAAGTGAACAAAATGTATCTTTCGCACTCAATATTTGTCAGAAGACACCCATAAAACGGTATTGTTTGATTGTGCTGTTGCAATCTATTTGTGTTTTCTACTGCAAGAGATCTTAGTCAAAGAGATGAGAGCGAAAATAGGAATTGATGCGTTGCGGTTGATGGCCTACTGCCTTCATAGCTCAGTGGATAGAACACTGGTCTTGTAAACCAGTTGTCGTGAGCTCGATTCTCACTGGAGGCTCATTTTTTCTACTGATTTCTATCACCGAGGTGTCAGGATGCCATTGTGCTACCCAGACGGTGAACGTCCCATCACATGCAAATCGGCCGCCAAGCAAACGTTTCAGTTGCATCAACATGAAAGAATTATCAGCTTGAAAGCAAATTCTGGAACTTTGGAGAGGTAAAGAAGAGAATAAGATGAAATACCCGAGTTGCGATTGACCTACTTAATGTTTGTTCAGTTCAATATGCAACATGTGGCAATTTTCCATATCCGAATGTATTTGACTGCTTGAAGAGTAGCTGAGTAGTTTGCAGTGAAAATGTTCAGCTGTTTATCAGCTGCCCCGGTGGCACAATCGGTTAGCGCGCCGTACTTATAGTCAGTACCTTCCCCATGATCAGCATGGGATGAGGAATGCGGAGGTTGTGACTTCGAGCCTCACCGGGGCATGCTTCCTTTTCTTTATTTTTCTGACATTTTCCCAACCACTCTCACTCCCATTACACCCATCAGCGTCATGGAAGTAAGTATGTGACAGATGAAAATACATCTTGTAAATGGCAACTGACACATTTTGAAATATGTGAAGTTTAGAATATCCCACGCCAATGGTGTTTACACAGACAGATCGTAACTGCAATCGACCACCCCGGGACCCACAGCTGTTAAAAGCATGGCAAATTGCCCCCACTTATCAGATGCCTCCATAGCTCAGTGGTTAGAGCACTGGTCTTGTAAACCAGGGGTCGTGAGTTCGATCCTCACTGGGGGCTAGATGTCTTTTCTCGCTGTTTTAACATTTTGGGGTCTTTTTTGCAGTTGAGCTGATAAACCCTCTTCATCAGGCACCATGGTGAAGTCTTGTGCAAGCAACTAAGGTAACTCAGTTCTAAGGATGCCGGTCTCCTAAACTAGGGGTCGGGACATCGATGATCATTTGGGACTATCAAATAGGTTTCTTTCAAAACATGCAATAATTTGGTTCTCATTCGGAAGAAACCTTTGTGCATTTTGAGGCCAACTATTCGTCACATGACTGGAAACAGCTGTGAGTTCACCACAGTGGCATTAGGGACAAATGCATGTGTGAGTTTAACGTGGCCTTTGTTACCCAAGTGCAAGTGCCTTTGAGGGTCTGAAGTCCATACCCAAGCCTTTATAATTAAATGCCTCTACTCGACTCAACTGAAGTTGTACAATTCATATATTTTAAGTGAACAAAATGTATCTTTCGCACTCAATATTTGTCAGAAGACACCCATAAAAAACGGTATTGTTTGATTGTGCTGTTGCAATCTATTTGTCTTTTCTACTGCAAGAGATCTTAGTCTAAGAGATAAGAGCAAAAATAGGAATTGATACGTTGCGGTTGATGGCCTACTGCCTTCATAGCTCAGTGGATAGAACACTGGTCTTGTAAACCAGTTGTCGTGAGCTCGATTCTCACTGGAGGCTCATTTTTTCTACTGATTTCTATCACCGAGGTGTCAGGATGCCATTGTGCTACCCAGACGGTGAACGTCCCCTCACATGCAAATCGGCCGCCAAGCAAACGCTTCAGTTGCATCAACATGAAAGAATTATCAGCTTGAAAGCAAATTCTGGAACTTTGGAGAGGTAAAGAAGAGAATAAGATGAAATACCCGAGTTGCGATTGACCTACTTAATGTTTGTTCAGTTCAATATGCAACATGTGGCAATTTTCCATATCCGAATGTATTTGACTGTTTGAAGAGTAGCTGAGCAGTTTGCAGTGAAAATGTTCAGCTGTTTATCAGCTGCCCCGGTGGCACAATCGGTTAGCGCGCCGTACTTATAGTCAGTACCTTCCCCATGATCAGCATGGGATGAGGAATGCGGAGGTTGTGAGTTCGAGCCTCACCCGGGGCATGCTTCCTTTTCTTTATTTTTCTGACATTTTCCCAACCACTCTCACTCCCATTACACCCACCAGCGTCATGGAAGTAAGTATGTGACAGATGAAAATACATCTTGTAAATGGCAACTGACACATTTTGAAATATGTGAAGTTTAGAATATCCAACGCCAATGGTGTTTACACAGACAGATCGTAACTGCAATCGACCACCCCGGGACCCACAGCTGTTAAAAGCATGGCAAATTGCCCCCACTTATCAGATGCCTCCATAGCTCAGTGGTTAGAGCACTGGTCTTGTAAACCAGGGGTCGTGAGTTCGATCCTCACTGGGGGCTAGATGTCTTTTCTCGCTGTTTTAACATTTTGGGGTCTTTTTTGCAGTTGAGCTGATAAACCCTCTTCATCAGGCACCATGGTGAAGTCTTGTGCAAGCAACTAAGGTAACTCAGTTCTAAGGGTGCCGGTCTCCTAAACCAAGGGTCGGGACATCGATGATCATTTGGGACTATCAAATAGGTTTCTTTCAAAACATGCAATAATTTGGTCCTCATTCGGAAGAAACCTTTGTGCATTTTGAGGCCAACTATTCGTCACATGACTGGAAACAGCTGTGAGTTCACCACAATGGCATTAGGGACAAATGCATGTGTGAGTTTAACGTGGCCTTTGTTACCCAAGCGCAAGTGCCTTTGAGGGTCTGCAATCTATAACCAAGCCTTTATAATTAAATGCCTCTACTCGACTCAACTGAAGTAGTACAATTCATATATTTTAAGTGAACAAAATGTATCTTTCGCACTCAATGTTTGTCAGAAGACACCCATAAAAACGAACGGTATTGTTTGAATGTGTTTTTGCAATCTATTTGTGTTTTCTACTGCAAGAGATCTTAGTCTAAGAGATGAGAGCGAAAATAGGAATTGATGCGTTGCGGTTGATGGCCTACTGCCTTCATAGCTCAGTGGATAGAACACTGGTCTTGTAAACCAGTTGTCGTGAGCTCGATTCTCACTGGAGGCTCATTTTTTCTACAGATTTCTATCACCGAGGTGTCAGGATGCCATTGTGCTACCCAGACGGTGAACGTCCCCTCACATGCAAATCGGCCACCAAGCAAACGTTTCAGTTGCATCAACATGAAAGAATTATCAGCTTGAAAGCAAATTCTGGAACTTTGGAGAGGTAAAGAAGAGAATAAGATGAAATACCCGAGTTGCGATTGACCTACTTAATGCTTGTTCAGTTCAATATGCAACATGTGGCAATTTTCCATATCCGAATGTATTTGACTGCTTGAAGAGTAGCTGAGTAGTTTGCAGTGAAAATGTTCAGCTGTTTATCAGCTGCCCCGGTGGCACAATCGGTTAGCGCGCCGTACTTATAGTCAGTACCTTCCCCATGATCAGCATGGGATGAGGAATGCGGAGGTTGTGACTTCGAGCCTCACCCGGGGCATGCTTCCTTTTCTTTATTTTTCTGACATTTTCCCAAACACTCTCACTCCCATTACACCCACCAGCGTCATGGAAGTAAGTATGTGACAGATGAAAATACATCTTGTAAATGGCAACTGACACATTTTGAAATATGTGAAGTTTAGAATATCCAACGCCAATGGTGTTTACACAGACAGATCGTAACTGCAATCGACCACCCCGGGACCCACAGCTGTTAAAAGCATGGCAAATTGCCCCCACTTATCAGATGCCTCCATAGCTCAGTGGTTAGAGCACTGGTCTTGTAAACCAGGGGTCGTGAGTTCGATCCTCACTGGGGGCTAGATGTCTTTTCTCGCTGTTTTAACATTTTGGGGTCTTTTTTGCAGTTGAGCTGATAAACCCTCTTCATCAGGCACCATGGTGAAGTCTTGTGCAAGCAACTAAGGTAACTCAGTTCTAAGGGTGCCGGTCTCCTAAACCAAGGGTCGGGACATCGATGATCATTTGGGACTATCAAATAGGTTTCTTTCAAAACATGCAATAATTTGGTCCTCATTCGGAAGAAACCTTTGTGCATTTTGAGGCCAACTATTCGTCACATGACTGGAAACAGCTGTGAGTTCACCACAATGGCATTAGGGACAAATGCATGTGTGAGTTTAACGTGGCCTTTGTTACCCAAGCGCAAGTGCCTTTGAGGGTCTGAAATCTATAACCAAGCCTTTATAATTAAATGCCTCTACTCGACTCAACTGAAGTAGTACAATTCATATATTTTAAGTGAACAAAATGTATCTTTCGCACTCAATATTTGTCAGAAGACACCCATAAAAACGAACGGTATTGTTTGAATGTGTTTTTGCAATCTATTTGTGTTTTCTACTGCAAGAGATCTTAGTCTAAGAGATAAGAGCGAAAATAGGAATTGATACGTTGCGGTTAATGGCCTACTGCCTTCATAGCTCAGTGGATAGAACACTGGTCTTGTAAACCAGTTGTCGTGAGCTCGATTCTCACTGGAGGCTCATTTTTTCTACTGATTTCTATCACCGAGGTGTCAGGATGCCATTGTGCTACCCAGACGGTGAACGTCCCCTCACATGCAAATCGGCCGCCAAGCAAACGTTTCAGTTGCATCAACATGAAAGAATTATCAGCTTGAAAGCAAATTCTGGAACTTTGGAGAGGTAAAGAAGAAAAATAAGATGAAATACCCGAGTTGCGATTGACCTACTTAATGCTTGTTCAGTTCAATATGCAACATGTGGCAATTTTCCATATCCGAATGTATTTGACTGCTTGAAGAGTAGCTGAGTAGTTTGCAGTGAAAATGTTCAGCTGTTTATCAGCTGCCCCGGTGGCACAATCGGTTAGCGCGCCGTACTTATAGTCAGTACCTTCCCCATGATCAGCATGGGATGAGGAATGCGGAGGTTGTGACTTCGAGCCTCACCCGGGGCATGCTTCCTTTTCTTTATTTTTCTGACATTTTCCCAACCACTCTCACTCCCATTACACCCACCAGCGTCATGGAAGTAAGTATGTGACAGATGAAAATACATCTTGTAAATGGCAACTGACACATTTTGAAATATGTGAAGTTTAGAATATCCCACGCCAATGGTGTTTACACAGACAGATCGTAACTGCAATCGACCACCCCGGGACCTACAGCTGTTAAAAGCATGGCAAATTGCCCCCACTTATCAGATGCCTCCATAGCTCAGTGGTTAGAGCACTGGTCTTGTAAACCAGGGGTCGTGAGTTCGATCCTCACTGGGGGCTAGATGTCTTTTCTCGCTGTTTTAACATTTTGGGGTCTTTTTTGCAGTTGAGCTGATAAACCCTCTTCATCAGGCACCATGGTGAAGTCTTGTGCAAGCAACTAAGGTAACTCAGTTCTAAGGGTGCCGGTCTCCTAAACCAAGGGTCGGGACATCGATGATCATTTGGGACTATCAAATAGGTTTCTTTCAAAACATGCAATAATTTGGTCCTCATTCGGAAGAAACCTTTGTGCATTTTGAGGCCAACTATTCGTCACATGACTGGAAACAGCTGTGAGTTCACCACAATGGCATTAGGGACAAATGCATGTGTGAGTTTAACCAAGCGCAAGTGTTACCCAAGCGCAAGTGCCTTTGAGGGTCTGAAATCTATAACCAAGCCTTTATAATTAAATGCCTCTACTCGACTCAACTAAGTAGTACAATTCATATATTTTAAGTGAAGAAAATGTATCTTTCGCACTCAGTATTTGTCAGAAGACACCCATAAAAACGAACGGTATTGTTTGAATGTGTTTTTGCAATCTATTTGTGTTTTCTACTGCAAGAGATCTTAGTCTAAGAGATAAGAGCGAAAATAGGAATTGATACGTTGCGGTTAATGGCCTACTGCCTTCATAGCTCAGTGGATAGAACACTGGTCTTGTAAACCAGTTGTCGTGAGCTCGATTCTCACTGGAGGCTCATTTTTTTCTACTGATTTCTATCACCGAGGTGTCAGGATGCCATTGTGCTACCCAGACGGTGAACGTCCCCTCACATGCAAATCGGCCACCAAGCAAACGTTTCAGTTGCATCAACATGAAAGAATTATCAGCATGAAAGCAAATTCTGGAACTTTGGAGAGGTAAAGAAGAGAATAAGATGAAATACCCGAGTTGCGATTGACCTACTTAATGCTTGTTCAGTTCAATATGCAACATGTGGCAATTTTCCATATCCGAATGTATTTGACTGCTTGAAGAGTAGCTGAGTAGTTTGCAGTGAAAATGTTCAGCTGTTTATCAGCTGCCCCGGTGGCACAATCGGTTAGCGCGCCGTACTTATAGTCAGTACCTTCCCCATGATCAGCATGGGATGAGGAATGCGGAGGTTGTGAGTTCGAGCCTCACCCGGGGCATGCTTCCTTTTCTTTATTTTTCTGACATTTTCCCAAACACTCTCACTCCCATTACACCCACCAGCGTCATGAAAGTAAGTATGTGACAGATGAAAATACATCTTGTAAATGGCAACTGACACATTTTGAAATATGTGAAGTTTAGAATATCCCACGCCAATGGTGTTTACACAGACAGATCGTAACTGCAATCGACCACCCCGGGACCCACAGCTGTTAAAAGCATGGCAAATTGCCCCCACTTATCAGATGCCTCCATAGCTCAGTGGTTAGAGCACTGGTCTTGTAAACCAGGGGTCGTGAGTTCGATCCTCACTGGGGGCTAGATGTCTTTTCTCGCTGTTTTAAGATTTTGGGGTCTTTTTTGCAGTTGAGCTGATAAACCCTCTTCATCAGGCACCATGGTGAAGTCTTGTGCAAGCAACTAAGGTAACTCAGTTCTAAGGGTGCCGGTCTCCTAAACCAAGGGTCGGGACATCGATGATCATTTGGGACTATCAAATAGGTTTCTTTCAAAACATGCAATAATTTGGTCCTCATTCGGAAGAAACCTTTGTGCATTTTGAGGCCAACTATTCGTCACATGACTGGAAACAGCTGTGAGTTCACCACAATGGCATTAGGGACAAATGCATGTGTGAGTTTAACCAAGCGCAAGTGTTACCCAAGCGCAAGTGCCTTTGAGGGTCTGAAATCTATAACCAAGCCTTTATAATTAAATGCCTCTACTCGACTCAACTAAGTAGTACAATTCATATATTTTAAGTGAAGAAAATGTATCTTTCGCACTCAGTATTTGTCAGAAGACACCCATAAAAACGAACGGTATTGTTTGAATGTGTTTTTGCAATCTATTTGTGTTTTCTACTGCAAGAGATCTTAGTCTAAGAGATAAGAGCGAAAATAGGAATTGATACGTTGCGGTTAATGGCCTACTGCCTTCATAGCTCAGTGGATAGAACACTGGTCTTGTAAACCAGTTGTCGTGAGCTCGATTCTCACTGGAGGCTCATTTTTTCTACTGATTTCTATCACCGAGGTGTCAGGATGCCATTGTGCTACCCAGACGGTGAACGTCCCCTCACATGCAAATCGGCCACCAAGCAAACGTTTCAGTTGCATCAACATGAAAGAATTATCAGCTTGAAAGCAAATTCTGGAACTTTGGAGAGGTAAAGAAGAGAATAAGATGAAATACCCGAGTTGCGATTGACCTACTTAATGCTTGTTCAGTTCAATATGCAACATGTGGCAATTTTCCATATCCGAATGTATTTGACTGCTTGAAGAGTAGCTGAGTAGTTTGCAGTGAAAATGTTCAACTGTTTATCAGCTGCCCCGGTGGCACAATCGGTTAGCGCGCCGTACTTATAGTCAGTACCTTCCCCATGATCAGCATGGGATGAGGAATGCGGAGGTTGTGAGTTCGAGCCTCACCCGGGGCATGCTTCCTTTTCTTTATTTTTCTGACATTTTCCCAAACACTCTCACTCCCATTACACCCACCAGCGTCATGAAAGTAAGTATGTGACAGATGAAAATACATCTTGTAAATGGCAACTGACACATTTTGAAATATGTGAAGTTTAGAATATCCCACGCCAATGGTGTTTACACAGACAGATCGTAACTGCAATCGACCACCCCGGGACCCACAGCTGTTAAAAGCATGGCAAATTGCCCCCACTTATCAGATGCCTCCATAGCTCAGTGGTTAGAGCACTGGTCTTGTAAACCAGGGGTCGTGAGTTCGATCCTCACTGGGGGCTAGATGTCTTTTCTCGCTGTTTTAACATTTTGGGGTCTTTTTTGCAGTTGAGCTGATAAACCCTCTTCATCAGGCACCATGGTGAAGTCTTGTGCAAGCAACTAAGGTAACTCAGTTCTAAGGGTGCCGGTCTCCTAAACCAAGGGTCGGGACATCGATGATCATTTGGGACTATCAAATAGGTTTCTTTCAAAACATGCAATAATTTGGTCCTCATTCGGAAGAAACCTTTGTGCATTTTGAGGCCAACTATTCGTCACATGACTGGAAACAGCTGTGAGTTCACCACAATGGCATTAGGGACAAATGCATGTGTGAGTTTAACCAAGCGCAAGTGTTACCCAAGCGCAAGTGCCTTTGAGGGTCTGAAATCTATAACCAAGCCTTTATAATTAAATGCCTCTACTCGACTCAACTAAGTAGTACAATTCATATATTTTAAGTGAAGAAAATGTATCTTTCGCACTCAGTATTTGTCAGAAGACACCCATAAAAACGAACGGTATTGTTTGAATGTGTTTTTGCAATCTATTTGTGTTTTCTACTGCAAGAGATCTTAGTCTAAGAGATAAGAGCGAAAATAGGAATTGATACGTTGCGGTTAATGGCCTACTGCCTTCATAGCTCAGTGGATAGAACACTGGTCTTGTAAACCAGTTGTCGTGAGCTCGATTCTCACTGGAGGCTCATTTTTTCTACTGATTTCTATCACCGAGGTGTCAGGATGCCATTGTGCTACCCAGACGGTGAACGTCCCCTCACATGCAAATCGGCCACCAAGCAAACGTTTCAGTTGCATCAACATGAAAGAATTATCAGCTTGAAAGCAAATTCTGGAACTTTGGAGAGGTAAAGAAGAGAATAAGATGAAATACCCGAGTTGCGATTGACCTACTTAATGCTTGTTCAGTTCAATATGCAACATGTGGCAATTTTCCATATCCGAATGTATTTGACTGCTTGAAGAGTAGCTGAGTAGTTTGCAGTGAAAATGTTCAACTGTTTATCAGCTGCCCCGGTGGCACAATCGGTTAGCGCGCCGTACTTATAGTCAGTACCTTCCCCATGATCAGCATGGGATGAGGAATGCGGAGGTTGTGAGTTCGAGCCTCACCCGGGGCATGCTTCCTTTTCTTTATTTTTCTGACATTTTCCCAAACACTCTCACTCCCATTACACCCACCAGCGTCATGGAAGTAAGTATGTGACAGATGAAAATACATCTTGTAAATGGCAACTGACACATTTTGAAATATGTGAAGTTTAGAATATCCCACGCCAATGGTGTTTACACAGACAGATCGTAACTGCAATCGACCACCCCGGGACCCACAGCTGTTAAAAGCATGGCAAATTGCCCCCACTTATCAGATGCCTCCATAGCTCAGTGGTTAGAGCACTGGTCTTGTAAACCAGGGGTCGTGAGTTCGATCCTCACTGGGGGCTAGATGTCTTTTCTCGCTGTTTTAACATTTTGGGGTCTTTTTTGCAGTTGAGCTGATAAACCCTCTTCATCAGGCACCATGGTGAAGTCTTGTGCAAGCAACTAAGGTAACTCAGTTCTAAGGGTGCCGGTCTCCTAAACCAAGGGTCGGGACATCGATGATCATTTGGGACTATCAAATAGGTTTCTTTCAAAACATGCAATAATTTGGTCCTCATTCGGAAGAAACCTTTGTGCATTTTGAGGCCAACTATTCGTCACATGACTGGAAACAGCTGTGAGTTCACCACAGTGGCATTAGGGACAAATGCATGTGTGAGTTTAACGTGGCCTTTGTTACCCAAGCGCAAGTGCCTTTGAGGGTCTGAAATCTATAACCAAGCCTTTATAATTAAATGCCTCTACTCGACTCAACTAAGTAGTACAATTCATATATTTTAAGTGAAGAAAATGTATCTTTCGCACTCAATATTTGTCAGAAGACACCCATAAAAACGAACGGTATTGTTTGAATGTGTTTTTGCAATCTATTTGTGTTTTCTACTGCAAGAGATCTTAGTCTAAGAGATAAGAGCGAAAATAGGAATTGATACGTTGCGGTTAATGGCCTACTGCCTTCATAGCTCAGTGGATAGAACACTGGTCTTGTAAACCAGTTGTCGTGAGCTCGATTCTCACTGGAGGCTCATTTTTTCTACTGATTTCTATCACCGAGGTGTCAGGATGCCATTGTGCTACCCAGACGGTGAACGTCCCCTCACATGCAAATCGGCCACCAAGCAAACGTTTCAGTTGCATCAACATGAAAGAATTATCAGCTTGAAAGCAAATTCTGGAACTTTGGAGAGGTAAAGAAGAGAATAAGATGAAATACCCGAGTTGCGATTGACCTACTTAATGCTTGTTCAGTTCAATATGCAACATGTGGCAAGTTTCCATATCCGAATGTATTTGACTGCTTGAAGAGTAGCTGAGTAGTTTGCAGTGAAAATGTTCAACTGTTTATCAGCTGCCCCGGTGGCACAATCGGTTAGCGCGCCGTACTTATAGTCAGTACCTTCCCCATGATCAGCATGGGATGAGGAATGCGGAGGTTGTGAGTTCGAGCCTCACCCGGGGCATGCTTCCTTTTCTTTATTTTTCTGACATTTTCCCAAACACTCTCACTCCCATTACACCCACCAGCGTCATGGAAGTAAGTATGTGACAGATGAAAATACATCTTGTAAATGGCAACTGACACATTTTGAAATATGTGAAGTTTAGAATATCCCACGCCAATGGTGTTTACACAGACAGATCGTAACTGCAATCGACCACCCCGGGACCCACAGCTGTTAAAAGCATGGCAAATTGCCCCCACTTATCAGATGCCTCCATAGCTCAGTGGTTAGAGCACTGGTCTTGTAAACCAGGGGTCGTGAGTTCGATCCTCACTGGGGGCTAGATGTCTTTTCTCGCTGTTTTAACATTTTGGGGTCTTTTTTGCAGTTGAGCTGATAAACCCTCTTCATCAGGCACCATGGTGAAGTCTTGTGCAAGCAACTAAGGTAACTCAGTTCTAAGGGTGCCGGTCTCCTAAACCAAGGGTCGGGACATCGATGATCATTTGGGACTATCAAATAGGTTTCTTTCAAAACATGCAATAATTTGGTCCTCATTCGGAAGAAACCTTTGTGCATTTTGAGGCCAACTATTCGTCACATGACTGGAAACAGCTGTGAGTTCACCACAGTGGCATTAGGGACAAATGCATGTGTGAGTTTAACGTGGCCTTTGTTACCCAAGCGCAAGTGCCTTTGAGGGTCTGAAATCTATAACCAAGCCTTTATAATTAAATGCCTCTACTCGACTCAACTAAGTAGTACAATTCATATATTTTAAGTGAAGAAAATGTATCTTTCGCACTCAATATTTGTCAGAAGACACCCATAAAAACGAACGGTATTGTTTGAATGTGTTTTTGCAATCTATTTGTGTTTTCTACTGCAAGAGATCTTAGTCTAAGAGATAAGAGCGAAAATAGGAATTGATACGTTGCGGTTAATGGCCTACTGCCTTCATAGCTCAGTGGATAGAACACTGGTCTTGTAAACCAGTTGTCGTGAGCTCGATTCTCACTGGAGGCTCATTTTTTCTACTGATTTCTATCACCGAGGTGTCAGGATGCCATTGTGCTACCCAGACGGTGAACGTCCCCTCACATGCAAATCGGCCACCAAGCAAACGTTTCAGTTGCATCAACATGAAAGAATTATCAGCTTGAAAGCAAATTCTGGAACTTTGGAGAGGTAAAGAAGAGAATAAGATGAAATACCCGAGTTGCGATTGACCTACTTAATGCTTGTTCAGTTCAATATGCAACATGTGGCAATTTTCCATATCCGAATGTATTTGACTGCTTGAAGAGTAGCTGAGTAGTTTGCAGTGAAAATGTTCAACTGTTTATCAGCTGCCCCGGTGGCACAATCGGTTAGCGCGCCGTACTTATAGTCAGTACCTTCCCCATGATCAGCATGGGATGAGGAATGCGGAGGTTGTGAGTTCGAGCCTCACCCGGGGCATGCTTCCTTTTCTTTATTTTTCTGACATTTTCCCAAACACTCTCACTCCCATTACACCCACCAGCGTCATGGAAGTAAGTATGTGACAGATGAAAATACATCTTGTAAATGGCAACTGACACATTTTGAAATATGTGAAGTTTAGAATATCCCACGCCAATGGTGTTTACACAGACAGATCGTAACTGCAATCGACCACCCCGGGACCCACAGCTGTTAAAAGCATGGCAAATTGCCCCCACTTATCAGATGCCTCCATAGCTCAGTGGTTAGAGCACTGGTCTTGTAAACCAGGGGTCGTGAGTTCGATCCTCACTGGGGGCTAGATGTCTTTTCTCGCTGTTTTAAGATTTTGGGGTCTTTTTTGCAGTTGAGCTGATAAACCCTCTTCATCAGGCACCATGGTGAAGTCTTGTGCAAGCAACTAAGGTAACTCAGTTCTAAGGGTGCCGGTCTCCTAAACCAAGGGTCGGGACATCGATGATCATTTGGGACTATCAAATAGGTTTCTTTCAAAACATGCAATAATTTGGTCCTCATTCGGAAGAAACCTTTGTGCATTTTGAGGCCAACTATTCGTCACATGACTGGAAACAGCTGTGAGTTCACCACAGTGGCATTAGGGACAAATGCATGTGTGAGTTTAACGTGGCCTTTGTTACCCAAGCGCAAGTGCCTTTGAGGGTCTGAAATCTATAACCAAGCCTTTATAATTAAATGCCTCTACTCGACTCAACTAAGTAGTACAATTCATATATTTTAAGTGAAGAAAATGTATCTTTCGCACTCAATATTTGTCAGAAGACACCCATAAAAACGAACGGTATTGTTTGAATGTGTTTTTGCAATCTATTTGTGTTTTCTACTGCAAGAGATCTTAGTCTAAGAGATAAGAGCGAAAATAGGAATTGATACGTTGCGGTTAATGGCCTACTGCCTTCATAGCTCAGTGGATAGAACACTGGTCTTGTAAACCAGTTGTCGTGAGCTCGATTCTCACTGGAGGCTCATTTTTTCTACTGATTTCTATCACCGAGGTGTCAGGATGCCATTGTGCTACCCAGACGGTGAACGTCCCCTCACATGCAAATCGGCCACCAAGCAAACGTTTCAGTTGCATCAACATGAAAGAATTATCAGCTTGAAAGCAAATTCTGGAACTTTGGAGAGGTAAAGAAGAGAATAAGATGAAATACCCGAGTTGCGATTGACCTACTTAATGCTTGTTCAGTTCAATATGCAACATGTGGCAATTTTCCATATCCGAATGTATTTGACTGCTTGAAGAGTAGCTGAGTAGTTTGCAGTGAAAATGTTCAACTGTTTATCAGCTGCCCCGGTGGCACAATCGGTTAGCGCGCCGTACTTATAGTCAGTACCTTCCCCATGATCAGCATGGGATGAGGAATGCGGAGGTTGTGAGTTCGAGCCTCACCCGGGGCATGCTTCCTTTTCTTTATTTTTCTGACATTTTCCCAAACACTCTCACTCCCATTACACCCACCAGCGTCATGGAAGTAAGTATGTGACAGATGAAAATACATCTTGTAAATGGCAACTGACACATTTTGAAATATGTGAAGTTTAGAATATCCCACGCCAATGGTGTTTACACAGACAGATCGTAACTGCAATCGACCACCCCGGGACCCACAGCTGTTAAAAGCATGGCAAATTGCCCCCACTTATCAGATGCCTCCATAGCTCAGTGGTTAGAGCACTGGTCTTGTAAACCAGGGGTCGTGAGTTCGATCCTCACTGGGGGCTAGATGTCTTTTCTCGCTGTTTTAACATTTTGGGGTCTTTTTTGCAGTTGAGCTGATAAACCCTCTTCATCAGGCACCATGGTGAAGTCTTGTGCAAGCAACTAAGGTAACTCAGTTCTAAGGGTGCCGGTCTCCTAAACCAAGGGTCGGGACATCGATGATCATTTGGGACTATCAAATAGGTTTCTTTCAAAACATGCAATAATTTGGTCCTCATTCGGAAGAAACCTTTGTGCATTTTGAGGCCAACTATTCGTCACATGACTGGAAACAGCTGTAAGTTCACCACAATGGCATTAGGGACAAATGCATGTGTGAGTTTAACGTGGCCTTTGTTACCCAAGCGCAAGTGCCTTTGAGGGTCTGAAGTCCATACCCAAGCCTTTATAATTAAATGCCTCTACTCGACTCAACTGAAGTTGTACAATTCATATATTTTAAGTGAACAAAATGTATCTTTCGCACTCAATATTTGTCAGAAGACACCCATAAAAACGAACGGTATTGTTTGAATGTGCTGTTGCAATCTCTTTGTGTTTTCTACTGCAAGAGATCTTAGTCTAAGAGATAAGAGCGAAAATAGGAATTGATAGGTTGCGGTTAATGGCCTACTGCCTTCATAGCTCAGTGGATAGAACACTGGTCTTGTAAACCAGTTGTCGTGAGCTCGATTCTCACTGGAGGCTCATTTTTTCTACTGATTTCTATCACCGAGGTGTCAGGATGCCATTGTGCTACCCAGACGGTGAACGTCCCCTCACATGCAAATCGGCCACCAAGCAAACGTTTCAGTTGCATCAACATGAAAGAATTATCAGCTTGAAAGCAAATTCTGGAACTTTGGAGAGGTAAAGAAGAGAATAAGATGAAATACCCGAGTTGCGATTGACCTACTTAATGCTTGTTCAGTTCAATATGCAACATGTGGCAATTTTCCATATCCGAATGTATTTGACTGCTTGAAGAGTAGCTGAGTAGTTTGCAGTGAAAATGTTCAACTGTTTATCAGCTGCCCCGGTGGCACAATCGGTTAGCGCGCCGTACTTATAGTCAGTACCTTCCCCATGATCAGCATGGGATGAGGAATGCGGAGGTTGTGAGTTCGAGCCTCACCCGGGGCATGCTTCCTTTTCTTTATTTTTCTGACATTTTCCCAAACACTCTCACTCCCATTACACCCACCAGCGTCATGGAAGTAAGTATGTGACAGATGAAAATACATCTTGTAAATGGCAACTGACACATTTTGAAATATGTGAAGTTTAGAATATCCCACGCCAATGGTGTTTACACAGACAGATCGTAACTGCAATCGACCACCCCGGGACCCACAGCTGTTAAAAGCATGGCAAATTGCCCCCACTTATCAGATGCCTCCATAGCTCAGTGGTTAGAGCACTGGTCTTGTAAACCAGGGGTCGTGAGTTCGATCCTCACTGGGGGCTAGATGTCTTTTCTCGCTGTTTTAAGATTTTGGGGTCTTTTTTGCAGTTGAGCTGATAAACCCTCTTCATCAGGCACCATGGTGAAGTCTTGTGCAAGCAACTAAGGTAACTCAGTTCTAAGGGTGCCGGTCTCCTAAACCAAGGGTCGGGACATCGATGATCATTTGGGACTATCAAATAGGTTTCTTTCAAAACATGCAATAATTTGGTCCTCATTCGGAAGAAACCTTTGTGCATTTTGAGGCCAACTATTCGTCACATGACTGGAAACAGCTGTGAGTTCACCACAGTGGCATTAGGGACAAATGCATGTGTGAGTTTAACGTGGCCTTTGTTACCCAAGCGCAAGTGCCTTTGAGGGTCTGAAATCTATAACCAAGCCTTTATAATTAAATGCCTCTACTCGACTCAACTAAGTAGTACAATTCATATATTTTAAGTGAAGAAAATGTATCTTTCGCACTCAATATTTGTCAGAAGACACCCATAAAAACGAACGGTATTGTTTGAATGTGTTTTTGCAATCTATTTGTGTTTTCTACTGCAAGAGATCTTAGTCTAAGAGATAAGAGCGAAAATAGGAATTGATAGGTTGCGGTTAATGGCCTACTGCCTTCATAGCTCAGTGGATAGAACACTGGTCTTGTAAACCAGTTGTCGTGAGCTCGATTCTCACTGGAGGCTCATTTTTTCTACTGATTTCTATCACCGAGGTGTCAGGATGCCATTGTGCTACCCAGACGGTGAACGTCCCCTCACATGCAAATCGGCCACCAAGCAAACGTTTCAGTTGCATCAACATGAAAGAATTATCAGCTTGAAAGCAAATTCTGGAACTTTGGAGAGGTAAAGAAGAGAATAAGATGAAATACCCGAGTTGCGATTGACCTACTTAATGCTTGTTCAGTTCAATATGCAACATGTGGCAATTTTCCATATCCGAATGTATTTGACTGCTTGAAGAGTAGCTGAGTAGTTTGCAGTGAAAATGTTCAACTGTTTATCAGCTGCCCCGGTGGCACAATCGGTTAGCGCGCCGTACTTATAGTCAGTACCTTCCCCATGATCAGCATGGGATGAGGAATGCGGAGGTTGTGACTTCGAGCCTCACCCGGGGCATGCTTCCTTTTCTTTATTTTTCTGACATTTTCCCAAACACTCTCACTCCCATTACACCCACCAGCGTCATGGAAGTAAGTATGTGACAGATGAAAATACATCTTGTAAATGGCAACTGACACATTTTGAAATATGTGAAGTTTAGAATATCCCACGCCAATGGTGTTTACACAGACAGATCGTAACTGCAATCGACCACCCCGGGACCCACAGCTGTTAAAAGCATGGCAAATTGCCCCCACTTATCAGATGCCTCCATAGCTCAGTGGTTAGAGCACTGGTCTTGTAAACCAGGGGTCGTGAGTTCGATCCTCACTGGGGGCTAGATGTCTTTTCTCGCTGTTTTAACATTTTGGGGTCTTTTTTGCAGTTGAGCTGATAAACCCTCTTCATCAGGCACCATGGTGAAGTCTTGTGCAAGCAACTAAGGTAACTCAGTTCTAAGGGTGCCGGTCTCCTAAACCAAGGGTCGGGACATCGATGATCATTTGGGACTATCAAATAGGTTTCTTTCAAAACATGCAATAATTTGGTCCTCATTCGGAAGAAACCTTTGTGCATTTTGAGGCCAACTATTCGTCACATGACTGGAAACAGCTGTGAGTTCACCACAGTGGCATTAGGGACAAATGCATGTGTGAGTTTAACGTGGCCTTTGTTACCCAAGCGCAAGTGCCTTTGAGGGTCTGAAATCTATAACCAAGCCTTTATAATTAAATGCCTCTACTCGACTCAACTAAGTAGTACAATTCATATATTTTAAGTGAAGAAAATGTATCTTTCGCACTCAATATTTGTCAGAAGACACCCATAAAAACGAACGGTATTGTTTGAATGTGTTTTTGCAATCTATTTGTGTTTTCTACTGCAAGAGATCTTAGTCTAAGAGATAAGAGCGAAAATAGGAATTGATAGGTTGCGGTTAATGGCCTACTGCCTTCATAGCTCAGTGGATAGAACACTGGTCTTGTAAACCAGTTGTCGTGAGCTCGATTCTCACTGGAGGCTCATTTTTTCTACTGATTTCTATCACCGAGGTGTCAGGATGCCATTGTGCTACCCAGACGGTGAACGTCCCCTCACATGCAAATCGGCCACCAAGCAAACGTTTCAGTTGCATCAACATGAAAGAATTATCAGCTTGAAAGCAAATTCTGGAACTTTGGAGAGGTAAAGAAGAGAATAAGATGAAATACCCGAGTTGCGATTGACCTACTTAATGCTTGTTCAGTTCAATATGCAACATGTGGCAAGTTTCCATATCCGAATGTATTTGACTGCTTGAAGAGTAGCTGAGTAGTTTGCAGTGAAAATGTTCAACTGTTTATCAGCTGCCCCGGTGGCACAATCGGTTAGCGCGCCGTACTTATAGTCAGTACCTTCCCCATGATCAGCATGGGATGAGGAATGCGGAGGTTGTGAGTTCGAGCCTCACCCGGGGCATGCTTCCTTTTCTTTATTTTTCTGACATTTTCCCAAACACTCTCACTCCCATTACACCCACCAGCGTCATGGAAGTAAGTATGTGACAGATGAAAATACATCTTGTAAATGGCAACTGACACATTTTGAAATATGTGAAGTTTAGAATATCCCACGCCAATGGTGTTTACACAGACAGATCGTAACTGCAATCGACCACCCCGGGACCCACAGCTGTTAAAAGCATGGCAAATTGCCCCCACTTATCAGATGCCTCCATAGCTCAGTGGTTAGAGCACTGGTCTTGTAAACCAGGGGTCGTGAGTTCGATCCTCACTGGGGGCTAGATGTCTTTTCTCGCTGTTTTAACATTTTGGGGTCTTTTTTGCAGTTGAGCTGATAAACCCTCTTCATCAGGCACCATGGTGAAGTCTTGTGCAAGCAACTAAGGTAACTCAGTTCTAAGGGTGCCGGTCTCCTAAACCAAGGGTCGGGACATCGATGATCATTTGGGACTATCAAATAGGTTTCTTTCAAAACATGCAATAATTTGGTCCTCATTCGGAAGAAACCTTTGTGCATTTTGAGGCCAACTATTCGTCACATGACTGGAAACAGCTGTGAGTTCACCACAGTGGCATTAGGGACAAATGCATGTGTGAGTTTAACGTGGCCTTTGTTACCCAAGCGCAAGTGCCTTTGAGGGTCTGAAATCTATAACCAAGCCTTTATAATTAAATGCCTCTACTCGACTCAACTAAGTAGTACAATTCATATATTTTAAGTGAAGAAAATGTATCTTTCGCACTCAATATTTGTCAGAAGACACCCATAAAAACGAACGGTATTGTTTGAATGTGTTTTTGCAATCTATTTGTGTTTTCTACTGCAAGAGATCTTAGTCTAAGAGATAAGAGCGAAAATAGGAATTGATAGGTTGCGGTTAATGGCCTACTGCCTTCATAGCTCAGTGGATAGAACACTGGTCTTGTAAACCAGTTGTCGTGAGCTCGATTCTCACTGGAGGCTCATTTTTTCTACTGATTTCTATCACCGAGGTGTCAGGATGCCATTGTGCTACCCAGACGGTGAACGTCCCCTCACATGCAAATCGGCCACCAAGCAAACGTTTCAGTTGCATCAACATGAAAGAATTATCAGCTTGAAAGCAAATTCTGGAACTTTGGAGAGGTAAAGAAGAGAATAAGATGAAATACCCGAGTTGCGATTGACCTACTTAATGCTTGTTCAGTTCAATATGCAACATGTGGCAATTTTCCATATCCGAATGTATTTGACTGCTTGAAGAGTAGCTGAGTAGTTTGCAGTGAAAATGTTCAACTGTTTATCAGCTGCCCCGGTGGCACAATCGGTTAGCGCGCCGTACTTATAGTCAGTACCTTCCCCATGATCAGCATGGGATGAGGAATGCGGAGGTTGTGAGTTCGAGCCTCACCCGGGGCATGCTTCCTTTTCTTTATTTTTCTGACATTTTCCCAAACACTCTCACTCCCATTACACCCACCAGCGTCATGGAAGTAAGTATGTGACAGATGAAAATACATCTTGTAAATGGCAACTGACACATTTTGAAATATGTGAAGTTTAGAATATCCCACGCCAATGGTGTTTACACAGACAGATCGTAACTGCAATCGACCACCCCGGGACCCACAGCTGTTAAAAGCATGGCAAATTGCCCCCACTTATCAGATGCCTCCATAGCTCAGTGGTTAGAGCACTGGTCTTGTAAACCAGGGGTCGTGAGTTCGATCCTCACTGGGGGCTAGATGTCTTTTCTCGCTGTTTTAAGATTTTGGGGTCTTTTTTGCAGTTGAGCTGATAAACCCTCTTCATCAGGCACCATGGTGAAGTCTTGTGCAAGCAACTAAGGTAACTCAGTTCTAAGGGTGCCGGTCTCCTAAACCAAGGGTCGGGACATCGATGATCATTTGGGACTATCAAATAGGTTTCTTTCAAAACATGCAATAATTTGGTCCTCATTCGGAAGAAACCTTTGTGCATTTTGAGGCCAACTATTCGTCACATGACTGGAAACAGCTGTGAGTTCACCACAGTGGCATTAGGGACAAATGCATGTGTGAGTTTAACGTGGCCTTTGTTACCCAAGCGCAAGTGCCTTTGAGGGTCTGAAATCTATAACCAAGCCTTTATAATTAAATGCCTCTACTCGACTCAACTAAGTAGTACAATTCATATATTTTAAGTGAAGAAAATGTATCTTTCGCACTCAATATTTGTCAGAAGACACCCATAAAAACGAACGGTATTGTTTGAATGTGTTTTTGCAATCTATTTGTGTTTTCTACTGCAAGAGATCTTAGTCTAAGAGATAAGAGCGAAAATAGGAATTGATAGGTTGCGGTTAATGGCCTACTGCCTTCATAGCTCAGTGGCTAGAACACTGGTCTTGTAAACCAGTTGTCGTGAGCTCGATTCTCACTGGAGGCTCATTTTTTCTACTGATTTCTATCACCGAGGTGTCAGGATGCCATTGTGCTACCCAGACGGTGAACGTCCCCTCACATGCAAATCGGCCACCAAGCAAACGTTTCAGTTGCATCAACATGAAAGAATTATCAGCTTGAAAGCAAATTCTGGAACTTTGGAGAGGTAAAGAAGAGAATAAGATGAAATACCCGAGTTGCGATTGACCTACTTAATGCTTGTTCAGTTCAATATGCAACATGTGGCAATTTTCCATATCCGAATGTATTTGACTGCTTGAAGAGTAGCTGAGTAGTTTGCAGTGAAAATGTTCAACTGTTTATCAGCTGCCCCGGTGGCACAATCGGTTAGCGCGCCGTACTTATAGTCAGTACCTTCCCCATGATCAGCATGGGATGAGGAATGCGGAGGTTGTGAGTTCGAGCCTCACCCGGGGCATGCTTCCTTTTCTTTATTTTTCTGACATTTTCCCAAACACTCTCACTCCCATTACACCCACCAGCGTCATGGAAGTAAGTATGTGACAGATGAAAATACATCTTGTAAATGGCAACTGACACATTTTGAAATATGTGAAGTTTAGAATATCCCACGCCAATGGTGTTTACACAGACAGATCGTAACTGCAATCGACCACCCCGGGACCCACAGCTGTTAAAAGCATGGCAAATTGCCCCCACTTATC
The DNA here is from genome assembly GCF_037392515.1 of Haliotis asinina. Lineage (NCBI taxonomy): Eukaryota > Metazoa > Mollusca > Gastropoda > Lepetellida > Haliotidae > Haliotis > Haliotis asinina. The sequence continues at coordinate 4,020,506 of NC_090293.1, forward strand.
AGATGCCTCCATAGCTCAGTGGTTAGAGCACTGGTCTTGTAAACCAGGGGTCGTGAGTTCGATCCTCACTGGGGGCTAGATGTCTTTTCTCGCTGTTTTAAGATTTTGGGGTCTTTTTTGCAGTTGAGCTGATAAACCCTCTTCATCAGGCACCATGGTGAAGTCTTGTGCAAGCAACTAAGGTAACTCAGTTCTAAGGGTGCCGGTCTCCTAAACCAAGGGTCGGGACATCGATGATCATTTGGGACTATCAAATAGGTTTCTTTCAAAACATGCAATAATTTGGTCCTCATTCGGAAGAAACCTTTGTGCATTTTGAGGCCAACTATTCGTCACATGACTGGAAACAGCTGTGAGTTCACCACAGTGGCATTAGGGACAAATGCATGTGTGAGTTTAACGTGGCCTTTGTTACCCAAGCGCAAGTGCCTTTGAGGGTCTGAAATCTATAACCAAGCCTTTATAATTAAATGCCTCTACTCGACTCAACTAAGTAGTACAATTCATATATTTTAAGTGAAGAAAATGTATCTTTCGCACTCAATATTTGTCAGAAGACACCCATAAAAACGAACGGTATTGTTTGAATGTGTTTTTGCAATCTATTTGTGTTTTCTACTGCAAGAGATCTTAGTCTAAGAGATAAGAGCGAAAATAGGAATTGATACGTTGCGGTTAATGGCCTACTGCCTTCATAGCTCAGTGGCTAGAACACTGGTCTTGTAAACCAGTTGTCGTGAGCTCGATTCTCACTGGAGGCTCATTTTTTCTACTGATTTCTATCACCGAGGTGTCAGGATGCCATTGTGCTACCCAGACGGTGAACGTCCCCTCACATGCAAATCGGCCACCAAGCAAACGTTTCAGTTGCATCAACATGAAAGAATTATCAGCTTGAAAGCAAATTCTGGAACTTTGGAGAGGTAAAGAAGAGAATAAGATGAAATACCCGAGTTGCGATTGACCTACTTAATGCTTGTTCAGTTCAATATGCAACATGTGGCAATTTTCCATATCCGAATGTATTTGACTGCTTGAAGAGTAGCTGAGTAGTTTGCAGTGAAAATGTTCAACTGTTTATCAGCTGCCCCGGTGGCACAATCGGTTAGCGCGCCGTACTTATAGTCAGTACCTTCCCCATGATCAGCATGGGATGAGGAATGCGGAGGTTGTGAGTTCGAGCCTCACCCGGGGCATGCTTCCTTTTCTTTATTTTTCTGACATTTTCCCAAACACTCTCACTCCCATTACACCCACCAGCGTCATGGAAGTAAGTATGTGACAGATGAAAATACATCTTGTAAATGGCAACTGACACATTTTGAAATATGTGAAGTTTAGAATATCCCACGCCAATGGTGTTTACACAGACAGATCGTAACTGCAATCGACCACCCCGGGACCCACAGCTGTTAAAAGCATGGCAAATTGCCCCCACTTATCAGATGCCTCCATAGCTCAGTGGTTAGAGCACTGGTCTTGTAAACCAGGGGTCGTGAGTTCGATCCTCACTGGGGGCTAGATGTCTTTTCTCGCTGTTTTAAGATTTTGGGGTCTTTTTTGCAGTTGAGCTGATAAACCCTCTTCATCAGGCACCATGGTGAAGTCTTGTGCAAGCAACTAAGGTAACTCAGTTCTAAGGGTGCCGGTCTCCTAAACCAAGGGTCGGGACATCGATGATCATTTGGGACTATCAAATAGGTTTCTTTCAAAACATGCAATAATTTGGTCCTCATTCGGAAGAAACCTTTGTGCATTTTGAGGCCAACTATTCGTCACATGACTGGAAACAGCTGTGAGTTCACCACAGTGGCATTAGGGACAAATGCATGTGTGAGTTTAACGTGGCCTTTGTTACCCAAGCGCAAGTGCCTTTGAGGGTCTGAAATCTATAACCAAGCCTTTATAATTAAATGCCTCTACTCGACTCAACTAAGTAGTACAATTCATATATTTTAAGTGAAGAAAATGTATCTTTCGCACTCAATATTTGTCAGAAGACACCCATAAAAACGAACGGTATTGTTTGAATGTGTTTTTGCAATCTATTTGTGTTTTCTACTGCAAGAGATCTTAGTCTAAGAGATAAGAGCGAAAATAGGAATTGATAGGTTGCGGTTAATGGCCTACTGCCTTCATAGCTCAGTGGATAGAACACTGGTCTTGTAAACCAGTTGTCGTGAGCTCGATTCTCACTGGAGGCTCATTTTTTCTACTGATTTCTATCACCGAGGTGTCAGGATGCCATTGTGCTACCCAGACGGTGAACGTCCCCTCACATGCAAATCGGCCACCAAGCAAACGTTTCAGTTGCATCAACATGAAAGAATTATCAGCTTGAAAGCAAATTCTGGAACTTTGGAGAGGTAAAGAAGAGAATAAGATGAAATACCCGAGTTGCGATTGACCTACTTAATGCTTGTTCAGTTCAATATGCAACATGTGGCAATTTTCCATATCCGAATGTATTTGACTGCTTGAAGAGTAGCTGAGTAGTTTGCAGTGAAAATGTTCAACTGTTTATCAGCTGCCCCGGTGGCACAATCGGTTAGCGCGCCGTACTTATAGTCAGTACCTTCCCCATGATCAGCATGGGATGAGGAATGCGGAGGTTGTGAGTTCGAGCCTCACCCGGGGCATGCTTCCTTTTCTTTATTTTTCTGACATTTTCCCAAACACTCTCACTCCCATTACACCCACCAGCGTCATGGAAGTAAGTATGTGACAGATGAAAATACATCTTGTAAATGGCAACTGACACATTTTGAAATATGTGAAGTTTAGAATATCCCACGCCAATGGTGTTTACACAGACAGATCGTAACTGCAATCGACCACCCCGGGACCCACAGCTGTTAAAAGCATGGCAAATTGCCCCCACTTATCAGATGCCTCCATAGCTCAGTGGTTAGAGCACTGGTCTTGTAAACCAGGGGTCGTGAGTTCGATCCTCACTGGGGGCTAGATGTCTTTTCTCACTGTTTTAACATTTTGGGGTCTTTTTTGCAGTTGAGCTGATAAACCCTCTTCATCAGGCACCATGGTGAAGTCTTGTGCAAGCAACTAAGGTAACTCAGTTCTAAGGGTGCCGGTCTCCTAAACCAAGGGTCGGGACATCGATGATCATTTGGGACTATCAAATAGGTTTCTTTCAAAACATGCAATAATTTGGTCCTCATTCGGAAGAAACCTTTGTGCATTTTGAGGCCAACTATTCGTCACATGACTGGAAACAGCTGTAAGTTCACCACAATGGCATTAGGGACAAATGCATGTGTGAGTTTAACGTGGCCTTTGTTACCCAAGCGCAAGTGCCTTTGAGGGTCTGAAGTCCATACCCAAGCCTTTATAATTAAATGCCTCTACTCGACTCAACTGAAGTTGTACAATTCATATATTTTAAGTGAACAAAATGTATCTTTCGCACTCAATATTTGTCAGAAGACACCCATAAAAACGAACGGTATTGTTTGAATGTGCTGTTGCAATCTCTTTGTGTTTTCTACTGAAAGAGATCTTAGTCTAAGAGATAAGAGCGAAAATAGGAATTGATACGTTGCGGTTGATGGCCTACTGCCTTCATAGCTCAGTGGATAGAACACTGGTCTTGTAAACCAGTTGTCGTGAGCTCGATTCTCACTGGAGGCTCATTTTTTCTACTGCTTTCTATCACCGAGGTGTCAGGATGCCATTGTGCTACCCAGACGGTGAACGTCCCCTCACATGCAAATCGGCCACCAAGCAAACGTTTCAGTTGCATCAACATGAAAGAATTATCAGCTTGAAAGCAAATTCTGGAACTTTGGAGAGGTAAAGAAGAGAATAAGATGAAATACCCGAGTTGCGATTGACCTACTTAATGCTTGTTCAGTTCAATATGCAACATGTGGCAATTTTCCATATCCGAATGTATTTGACTGCTTGAAGAGTAGCTGAGTAGTTTGCAGTGAAAATGTTCAACTGTTTATCAGCTGCCCCGGTGGCACAATCGGTTAGCGCGCCGTACTTATAGTCAGTACCTTCCCCATGATCAGCATGGGATGAGGAATGCGGAGGTTGTGAGTTCGAGCCTCACCCGGGGCATGCTTCCTTTTCTTTATTTTTCTGACATTTTCCCAAACACTCTCACTCCCATTACACCCACCAGCGTCATGGAAGTAAGTATGTGACAGATGAAAATACATCTTGTAAATGGCAACTGACACATTTTGAAATATGTGAAGTTTAGAATATCCCACGCCAATGGTGTTTACACAGACAGATCGTAACTGCAATCGACCACCCCGGGACCCACAGCTGTTAAAAGCATGGCAAATTGCCCCCACTTATCAGATGCCTCCATAGCTCAGTGGTTAGAGCACTGGTCTTGTAAACCAGGGGTCGTGAGTTCGATCCTCACTGGGGGCTAGATGTCTTTTCTCACTGTTTTAACATTTTGGGGTCTTTTTTGCAGTTGAGCTGATAAACCCTCTTCATCAGGCACCATGGTGAAGTCTTGTGCAAGCAACTAAGGTAACTCAGTTCTAAGGGTGCCGGTCTCCTAAACCAAGGGTCGGGACATCGATGATCATTTGGGACTATCAAATAGGTTTCTTTCAAAACATGCAATAATTTGGTCCTCATTCGGAAGAAACCTTTGTGCATTTTGAGGCCAACTATTCGTCACATGACTGGAAACAGCTGTAAGTTCACCACAATGGCATTAGGGACAAATGCATGTGTGAGTTTAACGTGGCCTTTGTTACCCAAGCGCAAGTGCCTTTGAGGGTCTGAAGTCCATACCCAAGCCTTTATAATTAAATGCCTCTACTCGACTCAACTGAAGTTGTACAATTCATATATTTTAAGTGAACAAAATGTATCTTTCGCACTCAATATTTGTCAGAAGACACCCATAAAAACGAACGGTATTGTTTGAATGTGCTGTTGCAATCTCTTTGTGTTTTCTACTGAAAGAGATCTTAGTCTAAGAGATAAGAGCGAAAATAGGAATTGATAGGTTGCGGTTAATGGCCTACTGCCTTCATAGCTCAGTGGATAGAACACTGGTCTTGTAAACCAGTTGTCGTGAGCTCGATTCTCACTGGAGGCTCATTTTTTCTACTGCTTTCTATCACCGAGGTGTCAGGATGCCATTGTGCTACCCAGACGGTGAACGTCCCCTCACATGCAAATCGGCCGCCAAGCAAACGTTTCAGTTGCATCAACATGAAAGAATTATCAGCTTGAAAGCAAATTCTGGAACTTTGGAGAGGTAAAGAAGAGAATAAGATGAAATACCCGAGTTGCGATTGACCTACTTAATGCTTGTTCAGTTCAATATGCAACATGTGGCAATTTTCCATATCCGAATGTATTTGACTGCTTGAAGAGTAGCTGAGTAGTTTGCAGTGAAAATGTTCAGCTGTTTATCAGCTGCCCCGGTGGCACAATCGGTTAGCGCGCCGTACTTATAGTCAGTACCTTCCCCATGATCAGCATGGGATGAGGAATGCGGAGGTTGTGAGTTCGAGCCTCACCCGGGGCATGCTTCCTTTTCTTTATTTTTCTGACATTTTCCCATACACTCTCACTCCCATTACACCCACCAGCGTCATGGAAGTAAGTATGTGACAGATGAAAATACATCTTGTAAATGGCAACTGACACATTTTGAAATATGTGAAGTTTAGAATATCCCACGCCAATGGTGTTTACACAGACAGATCGTAACTGCAATCGACCACCCCGGGACCCACAGCTGTTAAAAGCATGGCAAGTTGCCCCCACTTATCAGATGCCTCCATAGCTCAGTGGTTAGAGCACTGGTCTTGTAAACCAGGGGTCGTGAGTTCGATCCTCACTGGGGGCTAGATGTCTTTTCTCGCTGTTTTAAGATTTTGGGGTCTTTTTTGCAGTTGAGCTGATAAACCCTCTTCATCAGGCACCATGGTGAAGTCTTGTGCAAGCAACTAAGGTAACTCAGTTCTAAGGGTGCCGGTCTCCTAAACCAAGGGTCGGGACATCGATGATCATTTGGGACTATCAAATAGGTTTCTTTCAAAACATGCAATAATTTGGTCCTCATTCGGAAGAAACCTTTGTGCATTTTGAGGCCAACTATTCGTCACATGACTGGAAACAGCTGTAAGTTCACCACAATGGCATTAGGGACAAATGCATGTGTGAGTTTAACGTGGCCTTTGTTACCCAAGCGCAAGTGCCTTTGAGGGTCTGAAGTCCATACCCAAGCCTTTATAATTAAATGCCTCTACTCGACTCAACTGAAGTTGTACAATTCATATATTTTAAGTGAACAAAATGTATCTTTCGCACTCAATATTTGTCAGAAGACACCCATAAAAACGAACGGTATTGTTTGAATGTGCTGTTGCAATCTCTTTGTGTTTTCTACTGAAAGAGATCTTAGTCTAAGAGATAAGAGCGAAAATAGGAATTGATAGGTTGCGGTTAATGGCCTACTGCCTTCATAGCTCAGTGGATAGAACACTGGTCTTGTAAACCAGTTGTCGTGAGCTCGATTCTCACTGGAGGCTCATTTTTTCTACTGCTTTCTATCACCGAGGTGTCAGGATGCCATTGTGCTACCCAGACGGTGAACGTCCCCTCACATGCAAATCGGCCGCCAAACAAACGTTTCAGTTGCATCAACATGAAAGAATTATCAGCTTGAAAGCAAATTCTGGAACTTTGGAGAGGTAAAGAAGAGAATAAGATGAAATACCCGAGTTGCGATTGACCTACTTAATGCTTGTTCAGTTCAATATGCAACATGTGGCAATTTTCCATATCCGAATGTATTTGACTGCTTGAAGAGTAGCTGAGTAGTTTGCAGTGAAAATGTTCAACTGTTTATCAGCTGCCCCGGTGGCACAATCGGTTAGCGCGCCGTACTTATAGTCAGTACCTTCCCCATGATCAGCATGGGATGAGGAATGCGGAGGTTGTGAGTTCGAGCCTCACCCGGGGCATGCTTCCTTTTCTTTATTTTTCTGACATTTTCCCATACACTCTCACTCCCATTACACCCACCAGCGTCATGGAAGTAAGTATGTGACAGATGAAAATACATCTTGTAAATGGCAACTGACACATTTTGAAATATGTGAAGTTTAGAATATCCCACGCCAATGGTGTTTACACAGACAGATCGTAACTGCAATCGACCACCCCGGGACCCACAGCTGTTAAAAGCATGGCAAATTGCCCCCACTTATCAGATGCCTCCATAGCTCAGTGGTTAGAGCACTGGTCTTGTAAACCAGGGGTCGTGAGTTCGATCCTCACTGGGGGCTAGATGTCTTTTCTCGCTGTTTTAAGATTTTGGGGTCTTTTTTGCAGTTGAGCTGATAAACCCTCTTCATCAGGCACCATGGTGAAGTCTTGTGCAAGCAACTAAGGTAACTCAGTTCTAAGGGTGCCGGTCTCCTAAACCAAGGGTCGGGACATCGATGATCATTTGGGACTATCAAATAGGTTTCTTTCAAAACATGCAATAATTTGGTCCTCATTCGGAAGAAACCTTTGTGCATTTTGAGGCCAACTATTCGTCACATGACTGGAAACAGCTGTGAGTTCACCACAGTGGCATTAGGGACAAATGCATGTGTGAGTTTAACGTGGCCTTTGTTACCCACGCGCAAGTGCCTTTGAGGGTCTGAAGTCCATACCCAAGCCTTTATAATTAAATGCCTCTACTCGACTCAACTGAAGTTGTACAATTCATATATTTTAAGTGAACAAAATGTATCTTTCGCACTCAATATTTGTCAGAAGACACCCATAAAAACGAACGGTATTGTTTGAATGTGCTGTTGCAATCTCTTTGTGTTTTCTACTGCAAGAGATCTTAGTCTAAGAGATAAGAGCGAAAATAGGAATTGATACGTTGCGGTTGATGGCCTACTGCCTTCATAGCTCAGTGGATAGAACACTGGTCTTGTAAACCAGTTGTCGTGAGCTCGATTCTCACTGGAGGCTCATTTTTTCTACTGATTTCTATCACCGAGGTGTCAGGATGCCATTGTGCTACCCAGGCGGTGAACGTCCCCTCACATGCAAATCGGCCGCCAAACAAACGTTTCAGTTGCATCAACATGAAAGAATTATCAGCTTGAAAGCAAATTATGGAACTTTGGAGAGGTAAAGAAGAGAATAAGATGAAATACCCGAGTCGTGATTGACCTACTTAATGTTTGTTCAGTTCAATATGCAACATGTGGCAATTTTCCATATCCGAATGTATTTGACTGCTTGAAGAGTAGCTGAGTAGTTTGCAGTGAAAATGTTCAACTGTTTATCAGCTGCCCCGGTGGCACAATCGGTTAGCGCGCCGTACTTATAGTCAGTACCTTCCCCATGATCAGCATGGGATGAGGAACAGCAAAAATAAGCTGGTTTCCGGAACACTGAAACCGAGAAGAAACATCATGGAAACCAACATTTCCAGTTGGTTTCCAGGGAGTTTCCTATAGTTTCATTGTGGTTTCCATGCAACTGAAACTGCACCATTTCAGGATGGTTTCCAGTTCGTTTCATTACCCACTCCTCCAAGCGGGATCCAGTTGGTTTCCATGTACGAGTTTATTGTAGGTTTCAACCTGGTTTCCATGTATGAGTTTATTGTAGGTTTCAACCTGGTTTCCATGTATGAGTTTATTGCAGGTTTCAACCTGGTTTCCATGTATGAGTTTACTGTAGGTTTCAACCTGGTTTCCATGTAGGAGTTTATTGCAGGTTTCAACCTGGTTTCCGTGTTGTAGTTTCCAACCTAGTTTAATACCTAGTTTCCATGAACTGAAACTTGCTCCTGTCGGCCCTTTACCCGGTCCTCTGGAAAAGATGTTGTTTCATGTGTCACATGTAGCAAATCAGGTATTTTATACAATTGCATAGTGGTAAATGGCTTCAGGATGACAAACAACAGAATATAACACAAATTCATTAAACGTTTATTTATATTCAACAATATGTTTGTAAACAAATAATATTCGGAATATTCCTAGTTTGAAAAATGTTAGCTCTTTCCCCAAGAGAGGAAGAACTGTGTGCTTCTTCTCCTCCGGCCAGTCAATCGTTTCACAGCCTTCCTGCTTTCCAGCTTCTGAAATTTAGAAAACAAACTATCAGTACAAACAAGCATTCGTCTCCGATATCCATGGCTAGAGAAAAGAAAACTGTCAAACATTGCTTGAGGTGAAATACACTGAACCCCCATGTCCGATAAGCGAAGAGATCAAAAAGTATAAACTGAGCATTTGATATCAAAAGTTTCAATCGCAGAACATCTTATTGATATATGACAGAGTGCAGAGACATGAAGAAATGCGCCTTTGAAAGCCATAATTTATTTTCTGAATGTTACTTACAATGCACATTATGAGTATAGAACTACGATTTATCCGTTATTGTGAAAAGACATGTTTTCTTTACCAATAATGTGGAGTCATTCAGGCAGACAAGCTATGAATATGGGGTCACAAGCATACGCTGCAGCATAATGTGCTGCATAATATTTAAAACTTTTTAAGCTGTAATTTTCAAAGGATAAATTGCACATTTTAAACAGTGTTCATTTTGAAATTCCTTGAATGTACATAGAAAGAATCCAAATTAACTTGATATTTTAAAGGTTTCCTTAAAATTTTTAATCTCTGCAAGATGTCAAATGACTAGAATACGTTTACTTACTCTGAACTTTTTGCCGTTCTTTGCATGCAAGCCTTGGGCCTCTGTTTTCCCCACACCTTCATAAGTGATCCATCTTGTTCATCCAAACCCATCAAAAAGCTTCTGAAAGAAGACATGTGCATGATGCATAACTATAAGTGAAACATGTTTCCAGTTGGAGGTTACAAAAATAGTGACATGCGCCATGCATTTTTACTGATTCCTAGGATTTACATTATTTGGTTCTGTTGTATGTGCATTATGTACTGGACGGTTCAGGTTATACAAACCTTTTGTATGTCAATATGAGTTGGTCCAGACTGCCGTCTCCAGTTTTTCCAACACTGCCCTCCTTTATGCTGGAAACGTAGAAATGCATCGATTAAAAAAAGTCAGGAACTTGTCATATTGCACTCTTGAAAACAATAAAGTGTCGAATAAAAAGAATAAATGTCAATTTGCAAAGTGTAGAATATGCTAGATGAAAAGAATCCAGGTCAGCAAATTCATGTACTATTTTGGGTTGGCAATCCATCACTGTATACCCATATGTTCTTTATATACTCTTCATAACCTTTTCTGTGGGACTAACACAATCCACATTTCTTCATTCAGAGTTCGTTAAATCTTGATATGATAAGCATAACACTACTTACATCAGATGGCAAATCTAAATTAAATCATAAATCAATAATATAAAACTCTTCAATATTAGTTTGAAAACATTGTGAAACTTCAATTTTGAAATTTCCCTCAAACAATGCGCCAAATCTGGTCAGAGAATGCCTAACCTAAAAATGCAAAATGACACACTATTCCCGACTACATTGTTTTCAAACGTGCAAATATCAAAAGCAATATGAAAAGGATTTCTTAAATAAATATTCGTATTTATAAATACGTTTGAAGTTATTTTGAGTCGTAACAAGCACATTAGCAATAATATACCAGAGATATTTGTGATTTATTTTTTTCTTGCAAAGATAATTCATTAACACATTGAACCATTTTAATCGTGTGTGAGCTGATCCAAATCACAGTAATATTGAGTTCTTGAATTAACCGAGTGCTGAGTGAAGGAAGCCATACATCTCTCTTGCTAAGAATTCGACACGCATTTGTTTACCGAGGTCCATCAAGTCTAAAATTTCATATGTATTGTAGTAGTTACTTATTTACGTTAAACATTACGAATAACATGTGCTATTGCTTATTTCAAGAAAATAACACTGTACCTGACCAGATCGTGGAATGTTCTTTTCTCCCGCGGCGATCGACGACTGCTGCTGTTCTCAATTTTTCACGTATCCGAATCTCAAAAGCTTCCATTGTAAATGTCATTGCCAGTCTCTTGAATCAGATAACACGGGCAAACGTAGGAATACTGCACTGTGTTGACTTCCTTGTCGTCGTTACTGGACATACCGGGTGAGAACTGCTTTCAAAATAGTCGTCTCAAAACTTGGGATCAAGTGACAAAATGGCGGCAACTGTGCGTAGGGGCATTGTGGGTAATAAGAAATACCTGATCCTTTTTCGATTGGCAGGCACGAAATCCTTCTCTGACCCAATTTGGATGTGATTTTAAGACAAAGACTGAAAACGACCACTTCAGTACATAAAACTGTTGCTTTCATAAAATGTCACGAGTTCGCGTGCCCATGGATTACCGGTTCATAACTTCCGGGTTTGTCTGTCAACACCTGACTCAGGTAAGTTCTATTGTTTTTACAGCTAGCTAATTTTGATAATAGGAGCCTGTTAAGTGGGGACTGCCCCAGTGAAGCCGACACACGAACCCCGACACACTAATGACCTGACACTGATTAGTTGTCAAGTATTTGAACTCAGTGTCACAGTATGCCAACTATAAATGCTTTTAACGCTAAACTGTACCGCACTGCCTCAGTTTATTGTATAATTCACGTATATTCTGCATAAATATCATCATGTAAGTACCGAACTGACAATTGTTTTAATGACTTATACTAATCTTCCTAAATGCTTATACTCTTTCACATTCCCAGGAGTTGGCAGTCTATAGCCTGTTTTTTTTATATATATATTGCATCATTTACCTTTTAATTATTAATATATATCTGAACTATTGCTAAAGTGGCTTTAATTTTTTTTTTTATACAATATATTTACTGAAAGGAATACAAGCCCGTACACAACTCAATGATCCAATAAGTTATAATTAATATATAATAAAAGTTTGAGCAATGTTTCTATGCAGAGTCAACTCACCTTTTATTCTTGTAATGTTTTATTATTTCTTTTCAGATAAAGAAAGCGTCTGATACTCAATTTGACACAGCAGACAACCGAAACCTGGACTTGCCCCATTCATCCCAATCTAGAGAAACGGAACTAAGTGTGCCTAGCACCATTTGCATGTTTAGTGCGGTTATTGTGAAGTTTGTGTGAATGGTAGTTGGAATATGATGCTTCATTACATTACGAATAAACAAGAATGTGAAGGAAAAAAGTGTATAGTTTGTTCTTGTATCATCAGTTTGAAGCCACATTTAATATTGTGATATCCACAGAATGATGCGTCAACAATTTACTTTTGTCTTGTTCATCTAAGCAAAGCACCGAATCTACTATTCCTTCCCCAGGCACATTCAGATGGATAGTGAATGGACACCAAGTGGATGTCAGGATGGTAAACAATTACACATTTTATGTTACTTAGTTCAAAACAGCGCAATGGAAACCAGCATGAAACTACATTTTCTACTTTTATGTTGGTTTCCATTTAGTGAGATCTGAGAGTTGCAAATTCCAGGTATGGAAACCAACAAGAAACCCACGAACTTAGTTTCATTTTGGTTTCCATTTACAGACATACCAAAATCACATTTCCAAAATGGAATCTAGTTGGAAACTCAGTTAGTGAGTTTCAGAGAATGGAAACCAAATGGATTCCGCAATTACCCACATTACGGATGGTTTCCAGGTTTCTGAAAACCAAGTAATTTTTGCAGTGTGAAGTCCATACCCAAGCCTTTATAATTAAATGCCTCTACTCGACTCAACTGAAGTTGTACAATTCATATATTTTAAGTGAACAAAATGTATCTTTCGCACTCAATATTTGTCAGAAGACACCCATAAAAACGAACGGTATTGTTTGAATGTGCTGTTGCAATCTCTTTGTGTTTTCTACTGCAAGAGATCTTAGTCTAAGAGATAAGAGCGAAAATAGGAATTGATGCGTTGCGGTTGATGGCCTACTGCCTTCATAGCTCAGTGGATAGAACACTGGTCTTGTAAACCAGTTGTCGTGAGCTCGATTCTCACTGGAGGCTCATTTTTTCTACTGATTTCTATCACCGAGGTGTCAGGATGCCATTGTGCTACCCAGACGGTGAACGTCCCCTCACATGCAAATCGGCCGCCAAACAAACGTTTCAGTTGCATCAACATGAAAGAATTATCAGCTTGAAAGCAAATTCTGGAACTTTGGAGAGGTAAAGAAGAGAATAAGATGAAATACCCGAGTCGCGATTGACCTACTTAATGTTTGTTCAGTTCAATATGCAACATGTGGCAATTTTCCATATCCGAATGTATTTGACTGCTTGAAGAGTAGCTGAGTAGTTTGCAGTGAAAATGTTCAGCTGTTTATCAGCTGCCCCGGAGGCACAATCGGTTAGCGCGCCGTACTTATAGTCAGTACCTTCCCCATGATAAGCATGGGATGAGGAATGCGGAGGTTGTGAGTTCGAGCCTCACCCGGGGCATGCTTCCTTTTCTTTATTTTTCTGACATTTTCCCAAACACTCTCACTCCCATTACACCCACCAGCGTCATGGAAGTAAGTATGTGACAGATGAAAATACATCTTGTAAATGGCAACTGACACATTTTGAAATATGTGAAGTTTAGAATATCCCACGCCAATGGTGTTTACACAGACAGATCGTAACTGCAATCGACCACCCCGGGACCCACAGCTGTTAAAAGCATGGCAAGTTGCCCCCACTTATCAGATGCCTCCATAGCTCAGTGGTTAGAGCACTGGTCTTGTAAACCAGGGGTCGTGAGTTCGATCCTCACTGGGGGCTAGATGTCTTTTCTCGCTGTTTTAAGATTTTGGGGTCTTTTTTGCAGTTGAGCTGATAAACCCTCTTCATCAGGCACCATGGTGAAGTCTTGTGCAAGCAACTAAGGTAACTCAGTTCTAAGGGTGCCGGTCTCCTAAACCAAGGGTCGGGACATCGATGATCATTTGGGACTATCAAATAGGTTTCTTTCAAAACATGCAATAATTTGGTCCTCATTCGGAAGAAACCTTTGTGCATTTTGAGGCCAACTATTCGTCACATGACTGGAAACAGCTGTGAGTTCATCACAGTGGCATTAGGGACAAATGCATGTGTGAGTTTAACGTGGCCTTTGTTACCCACGCGCAAGTGCCTTTGAGGGTCTGAAGTCCATACCCAAGCCTTTATAATTAAATGCCTCTACTCGACTCAACTGAAGTTGTACAATTCATATATTTTAAGTGAACAAAATGTATCTTTTGCACTCAATATTTGTCAGAAGACACCCATAAAACGAACGGTATTGTTTGAATGTGCTGTTGCAATCTATTTGTGTTTTCTACTGCAAGAGATCTTAGTCTAAGAGATAAGAGCGAGTAGTATAGGGAATGGGGGTTCTGGCTCACTTTCAAGAAATGTCTCTACAAAGCCTTATTTACTAAATAAGGCTTTGGTTGGGTCATTAGATCTTGCTACTATTACCCCTACTACAAAAAAGTTGGCGGTAATTACTGTGCCTTGGTAGGAGGTAACACTGTGCCGTACGGTACGATCAATAATTCTTCTCTTACAAACCCCCTACCCGGCCCATCCCTCAAGTAGTATAAGTTAGGTTCGTCGGCTTTTATATCCACTTTATCTATGTTGTAAGTTTTGACTGACCATATAGGATCGGTGGCTCGCTTACGGCTATCGCCCCTATGTTATGTTTATATCGATGAAACAGTTTAACGTGAACCGCCTACGATCTCTTTGGTGTTCATAATAAAGGCTTGCTGGGCTTTTTGTATTCCATGTTCTATGTACTTTTTTTTCTCGTCCTCGCTGATAGCAGACTTACGAGACTTGGATCGAATATCTTGTTTCATTTCGTTATATTTTTTGAGTTCAGATAGGATTGAACGAAACTCCTCTTCTGAGATCTTACTGTCAGATAGTGCCGTGGAAATTCGCTCACTCACTGTGTTTAGCTTTGCTTCAGCCAGAACCTTTATCTCGTCGTGTTTCAATGCCTTACGATTAAGTCTGCGTGATACTAACTTAAGCGCCAACCCTACCAACCCTGTCACCCCAGCCGTTATTTCAATACCTAGCACTATAGGTGTAGCCACGATGGTGGTTAACAACCCAACGCCTGCCGCCCCTAGTCCCATGCTGGTTGCCATAAGGGTAGTGTCAGCCCCATCCACGATATTGAAAGCTCTATTGTACTTTTTACATAGTGCTTTCCGCGTGTCACGGTCTTGTTCTAGTTGACGTTTTACATCACATAACTGCCTCAAGCGGAACCCATCTACGGTTTCCAACGTCTTCGCTACTTCCTCTACGACTGGGTACAGGCCCATCCTATAATGTATATTTTGAAAGATATTTTAATTGGGGTTCAGTTAATATTCTATCAATGTATTTGAAGTCTACAAGTTCTAGACTACTAGTCAGGGCAATAGGTGAGAGGCTAATAGAATTTCCTGTTGTAATAGAAACCCCAGGGGAGCTTATTAAACGTTTTATATAACCAGTGGGGGTATTCCGTTGTATAACAATACGGCAATAATCGGTTGTGTGATCCCAGCGTATTGACACCCCGGGTAAAATTTGGTGTACTATTGGGTAGTCTCTATCGGATAAACCCGTAAAGAAGACTTCTATGATGAGGGTGAAAGGGGAGGATATTCTATCAATATTACTGCTAAATATTAATTTATTGTTTGGATAAGCAAATAACCCCTTTTTGCCGTGACCAATAGATTGTCTGTGTACTAATTCCCTCTCCGGAATGAAATCCCCTGCCCAGATACCATTGTTCTTAATCTTAGAGACAACCCCATTATTTAATGTGATATAAGGTGAGGTGAATGTTAAGTTGATCAGCCATTTGGGCTCTTTTAAATCTGGTAACGGCACCCGTCTGTACACGTTGTCTTTGAAGTGTAGGATGTATAATTCATCTTCCTCACCAGGCTGATCGAATCCCTCCGTGTCTCCTAGGTCGTTAAGCGTAGTGTTGGGATGATGACTAGTCATTATTATACTATTATGATATAATTTCCAACTGGTTTTCTGATAATAATTCAGGGGTTAACTTAATACCCATGAAGTGTATGTTGTCAGGCAGGAAGATATTGATTAGTGATATCTTATTTTCCATGATCACGTTGACCCCCTGCAGACTGGTCTTGGAGTCGACACCCACCCGCACGTAAACGTTGCAAACTTGATACTGGTGTCGTTTCACCCACCCGAGTTTGATCCCCTTCACGATCTCGACATCATTCACCGATGGTTCCCCTAGGTAGACTTTGATGAACAGTGTTGAGTTTGCCGGTAGACTCTCTAGTATCTTGACCACGCCTTCGAATTCAGACACCAACTGCAATTTCACGTTTTGTATGGCCGGTTTACTCGATAGCATGTGGGCTGCTATAGTGTTGACTGGGCTGACGACTATGCTACGTCTCTGAGTTGGGACGTAAGCCACGAGCAGGGTTCCATTGTTCACGACTTTGTTTAGGTGGTTGTCTTTGTTATCCGTGAACACGTAAGGGGAGACGAGTCTAATATTGAGAAACCATTTGTTATCGGGTAACAACACCCACTTGTCATCTTCGGTGAAGACGAGCATATATGGTTTGTTTTTGACGACGGTAGTGCTCTCAACATCGTCTAAGTCGAACAGTTTACCTCCGAACGATGGGTATATTACCCAACTATTATCACCGGTGTTGACAAGGGAGTACTTAGTGTTTACTGTTGCTCTTGTGGTATCTATCATATCACTTAGGGTTCCACCGGAGGGGATTTCAACGCGTTTGTAAATGTTGTTTTTCAGTTGCAAGGCATACGATTTACCATCTACTCCGGGAGCGTCGAAACCGCGTGTGTCTCCGAGGTCGGAGATCCCGATATTGACACATTTTTTCACTCCGGGCCCTTGTGCGCTGGTCATGTTACGTGAAGCGTTAAGCTGAGGTATCCTATATTTACAGGATTATGATTTATATCTAACACCGATATTGTCAGCTCAGGTATGTTGCCCTGGGTTAATCTCTTATACTGCCGTGGTGAAAATGACTCGGTTCTACCGTCGTTGAATTTCTCAGTTTTCACCGGCACTGCTCTCAATATAGTGGAAGGGTGACCTCCTTGAATGTTATACGTTGTGCTCACCTGACTGAGATGAATGTACAGCTCTCGGTACGGTACTAGGTCGGGTAACTTCGTGCCTGTGACGGTTGTTGTTGGTTTTATCTCGTCAGGAGACATACCGAGTATCCTCGCTAATGGTCGGCCGAGCCTCAAAGGGTTTATTCCATTGTTGATTAACACCACTGTGCCGTTCGAGTCGTTCATCTTGAGTTCGGCTCCGAGGGGTTTGAAGACCTCGTCGTTTAGAGAGCACACGCTGTAGTAGCCGTCAGTTATCTGACTGCGAGTTCCACTGACGAACAGCTTATTGTTGCTGATATTAATGTTAGTCCATTGCGGTAGGTAGGTGATATCGCAGAGTGCGACTTCGAGTTGACCTGACGTGTTATCGATCGCGTGCGTCAGCTGAACGGCCTCACCGCTCGTTATTCCTGGAAGTGTTATGTACATATTACATATATATTTATTATATAATAGTTTTAAAATGTATTCCCCTGGTGTGTTGTACCCTAAACTGGACGTAGATTTCTCCACCATGAAGATCGTGGTTGCTCCTGGGTTGTATTTCAATGCCAAGTTTATAGATATGCCTGATAAGTATAAGCTTTCGGTGACTAACATTGAGGCAGTCCACGCTTGGTTCAACAACCCTATGCAGTTCTGGCAGAACCAATTCAACTTTGCCGTGTGGTGCGCTACAACGGGGTGTGGTGTGACATTGACCGACACTCGGCGTGGGCCGCTGAGTCAGTCTGTGTTCAAGTTCCACGTGTACTACCAGGTCAGACGTATCCTTAAAGAGATCAGCGCCCCCCTCCCACAGGACAAAGCGTGGGACGCAACAAACAACCCGTACGATAGACGGGCCTACGAACGTATTTGCAACGAATTCGAAATAAACCCGAAGACGGATTGGCGTTTGCCGGGGCTGAACCACGGGTTGGGTATTCCTTACGCTCATGGGCTCTCACCAAAGGCATTTGACAAACATATACTAATAAAATTTATGCAACGAAAAATGTTTAGTACGGAACGTTTTTCCCATGCATTAGCTGATCTTGTTCCTAAACCTAACAAATCTGGACCAAAACCAGTGAAAGATGCCAGTGATGATTTACTGACACTAGGTATACTTAGGCAGGACTTTGCTTTGTCGAGTAATGAATGGAGGGATGATCGTATGGACTTTAAAAAAGGTGGTGTTGGTTTCACAATCCAGAAAGTGGAGCAGTCAACCACAGACGGGTGGAAAATGTTCATGCTGGACACGTCGAAAGGATTCACTCGTGCAGGGGTAGTCAGGTTGAACGACTCGATTCGAACGTACGTGTGGGCGCTGTTGGGTGCGCAGTCGATGACGTGTTCCAACATCATCGGTAAGGGAACTGCTTACGACGCTCAGACACAATTCGTTTCCAACGTTGAGGATGCTATCAATTCTCCAGTTGATCTCCCGCGGGCTATCGAACGCTACCAAAACGTGTTAGAATACGCCAGGTCGAAAGTCGACTACGTGTTCGGCGTGGGGTTGTACATGGCTCCGAGTGATATGCAACTGAGAGTAAAAAAAGTGGTGGGTTATAACAACGAAATAGTCATAGCCACGAAGAATCAAAAGTTGGGTATCAACCCCGATATTAACACCACCTATATCCCACACATCCCACCACGTGAAAAGGGTATAGTTGCGTCGCCCCCGGAGTCTAAAGTTCATGTGCCCCCCACACACCCTAATATACATGTGGGGGTACCCCCCTATCAGCAGCATATTGATAGTAAAACGGCCCTGGTGGTTGGTGGGGTAACTTTGGGACTTATTTGGTTAAAGATTTCTTAGCCGCTACGTACACCAGACCCGCCACGGCGACGATGGCTGCCCACAGGTTTTGACTGAGCCACATGGCAGTTTTAGACAGAGCGCTCAACAACCACGAGACGATGCTACCCAGGATGCCGGGAAGGGCTTCGGCGGCTTTACCAGCCAGTTTAGCTAGGCCTTCCCCGAGTTTTTTTATCCAGTCTTTAACACCCCCACCACCGCTGGGAGTTCCCCCTCCGCCGGCAGGCCCCACAGGGGTTCCCCCCGTCAGTGACACCACGAGGGTTGATATAATGAAACCCAATGCAGTCAGAATGCTGGCGATGGTGATCCCTTGCTCCCGGAACAATATCCTAATCCTGTTGGCTAAAGTTGTATCCTCGTTCAGTATTCTATCGATTGTTTCCCGAATACGACTGATCTGGGATCGAAGCTGTTCACGATTCGAGGAAGCGGATTCCAATCGTGTACGTCTCTCGTCTTCTAAATCGCGTAGTCGTTCATTGATACGGCGTTTCATATCATCGTTTTCAGTTTCGTTGAGTTTGGTTTTTTCCCTAGCGATGTGCTCGTCGATTTCGTTCAGTTTCCCCATGTTGTTCACGAGTTCTCCACGCACGCGTTTCACGGCTTCGTCTAAGCCACGCAGTTCCCTTACCGGAAAGTCAAACCCCGGTAACGGTTTGTCCCAGTAGGTGCTCAACAGTTTTTCTATGCTGTCCGAGGCTTCTGTAGCACGCTGTGGTGTCATTTCATCTCTAGTGGTGAGGTGGGATCTGGTAGCTTGCAGATCTTCTTTAACGGCCTTAGGTATTGCACCACCGTAATCATTCATGTTTAGATTTTTACGGATAAATTCGACACCATGGCGGCTGGCTAGAGTTGACAAGGCCAGTGGTTTTTTATTGCTCTTGTTAAAGAGGTCAACCCCTGGGTCAGACTTAAGGCGTAGAACACCCTTTGTATCAATAAAAAAATCCTTATGGTATCGACCCTGTGGTTCAACGTAGTTTTTATCTCTTCTTAAACTTTCGAAATAATCATTTACCGTTGTTTCCAAGAGTTCTTGGTTCAATGGTGAACTAGTAAATGAGGTCTCCTGCTCATCATATGCCTGGGCACTAGCGCCCGGCATCTCATCCATAGGTATGTCTTCATCCATTAGTATTAAAAATATATTTCTTTTATATAACAATGTACGGTAGAAAATTAGATCCTTTCAGAAAATTGAGAGAGCCATTAGGTGCCAGAGCCGTGCGACAGTCGGTGACCATCACCAACAATCCCAGCAAGATAGACCAGAACCAAACTCTGCTGGTTAGATTTCCAAACCTTGGTGAGAATGACCTCATTGTACCAGGCACTGTTCGACTGGCGTTCAATATCACGTTGACCTCCGACAACGACAAACGCGAGCTAGTGCGGAACGTGGGTCGAGCTATCATCAAGAAAACGACCGTCAAGATCAGCGGTAACGAGGTGCTGAGCATCGACGACAGCGACGTGTTTCACTGCTACAAGGATCTCTGGAAAAGCGATGGAGAACGAGTCAATGATGTGTACCAGGGTATCAGCAAATCAACCCGGGCGCGCATAGGGTATGTCTTCACGCAAGACCAACAAGACAAGCTATCGGCCGGTGAAAAGGCCATCGCTCTAGCATACGGGAATCGATTCTGCGTGCCGCTCGACTTCGAGTTGCTCACGGGACACGCGCCGTTTTACCAGGCCGCGCTGGGTGATAGGCTCGAATACGAGCTCACGTTTAACGACTATAGCAAAGTAGTGCGTACGCCGAACGGTGATGAGGCCAGTTATGCCATAGACAACATCTCTCTGGAGTTCGACATGGTCACTAGCCCGGAGCTGGCCAGGCAGGTTCGAAGTCAGTACTCTGGGAAGATGGCTATACTATACGATCGCGTACTGAGACATAGATCAGTCGTGCGAGATAAGAGCGACACTGTGTGGAATATCAACCTGAACGTGCCGGCGAGATCGATGAAAGGTATCCTGGTCGTCCCAGTGGAGGATTACGAGCCATTCCAGAGGGACAGCGAGAAGTTTTTCAACCCCGAGATTGAAAAGGTGGAAGTTACCATCGAGGGCGTGCCCAACCAGCTGTTCAGTCATGGTATGAGACCACATCAGCAGTGGGATGAGATAAAAAAGCTACCAGTGGGGGATTACATAACAAAGGACCTGGACCTAAGCTCCGTGCAGATCGGTGAATACCTGACCACCAAGTACGCCCTATGGTTGGACATGCGATCCACGGATGATGATAAACTGCACGGTAGCGGGCGCCGTATAGATAACGGCAGCGAAGGGATAACCATCCAGATTACTAAGAAGGCTCAAACCGCTGGTAAGTTGAAATTATATCTGTACGTTATTATGGACGCGCAACTTAATATAGACAATGGGAGATTCGTGCAAGCCATCTACTGATGGGGGAGACCCCCACACCCCCCTGGGGT
Source organism: Haliotis asinina (assembly GCF_037392515.1). Lineage (NCBI taxonomy): Eukaryota > Metazoa > Mollusca > Gastropoda > Lepetellida > Haliotidae > Haliotis > Haliotis asinina. The sequence goes on from NC_090293.1 coordinate 4,041,895, forward strand.
TACCCACTGACCCACACTGCGCTATCATATGCGGGCAGACTGGCTGTGGGAAGACCGTTTTCGTGTTGGATATGTTGGAGGGTTACTACAAGGATGTGTTCGATAACATCGTTATCATGTGCCCTACTCTGGGCATGAATAAAACATACGCGCGACCTTGGGTAATGACGGACCCTGACGTACACAAAATCGACCCTGGAACACGCCTGCAGGACTGGTTGAAAGCTCTTCACGAGAAATTTAAAGGGGAACCGACGCTGTTCATACTGGACGACTGCAGCGCTAATCGCGAGATAACAAAAAAGAGAGACATGCTATCGTACCTGGCCTTCTCCGGCAGGCATGCAAATCACAGCGTCTGGGTGCTAACGCAGAAGTTCAACTCGGTGTTGAAAGACCTCAGGGAGCAGACGCGATGGGTGGCCTTATTTCACTGCAAGGACAGGGATTCGTTCGAGGAGTGTTTGAGAGAGAACGATGTGATGAGTAAATTAGAACGGGAACGGGTGAAGAAACAGCTCGCTGAAACTAAACACGCTAAGCTCGTTCTAAAAACCGACCAACCAGTAGCATATATAGTTTGCTAAGCAAAGCTAAGCAAAAGCTAAGCAAAGCTAAGCAAAGCTAAGCAAATGCTAAGCATAGCTATGATATTTGAAGTATTTGTCGTGTGCAACTTAACTTTCATTTCTCTGTGTTTTGTCTGCATCGGGTATTATATAGTTAAAACTAAATCTTACTTGTTATATTATAAGATGGAGTGTGAGGAATTGCTCGAACAGTTGGGGGGTACCCCCAGTGGGGGTGTGGGGGATTCCCCCAAGCGAGAGAAACTGGTGGCGTTGGCTGTTGGTGGCAAAGCCAAACATTACTTTGGAGACTACACTCCGGATAAAATTCACAAAATGTCAGCCGAAGAAATCGATAAGCTGTACGCTAGATACGAGTCCCGGCTCGGAGCAGAAATGACAAAGACAATAGGATCGGCTATGACCCAGATATACACCGGTATTGTATCACACTTCCTTCCCATTCCACCAGAGCGCCGACTTTACCTGTGGGAGGACCTAGATAAAGACCCTTTTATCGAACACGCCGTGAGCTCTATCAGCTGCGGGCTGTACCACAAATATGGTATGTTGTTGGCTCCAGTGACGGCGGCGATTATCACGGCAAAACATTGCCAATTTGAGAGAAAGAATAATAATAATAGTATAGATGGATGCTGCACAGGAGGAGACCCCAGTGGTGGTACCCCCCACACCCCAAACAGTGAGTCCCGAGGTGACGGAACCAGTGAGTCCCGAGGTGACGGTGGAGACCACTTCAACAGTAACCAGACAGAAGAATCCTAAGAGAGTAGCTGCCGGTAAAAAACGGTGGTGTAACCAACATAAAGTGACCAACCCAACCCGACTGTTGTTGGCTGTAGGTGTAACTGCTGCCTTGGCTATCTCGTGGTTATATACACGTGAGGGACGTGAGGTGGTACCCCCCACGCCGCCGGCAGGCCCCACTATTGACCCGCATATCATGTTATAATTTTAATATTTTATATCATATACATAATGTCTGAGGGGAAAACGTTCGTCAACGACGCATACCACGCCACAGTGGTCGCTAGTCTAGCCGTAGGGTACGCTCGGTTGACTAAAATGGTGCTTAAACAACCAACTATCAAGCTAGATTTCAACCTGCAGGATATGGGTATGCTCATAATGAACCTTGGTATGGCGATGGCCACGAAAGACATCCTAGTAAAACAAGGAATAATACCTGATAATATAATGAAATAAATATAGGGATGGCCACGATAGCTGTGATGGTCGGTGGGGCGTTAGTGAATGCCCTGGCATTTTCCGGGAGTAATTTCCTCTTCTCGAAACTACGAGATGATCACGCGGCTGAAATACAGGAAGAAAGGAAGCGACACGATCTCGCTACTGAGAAATTACAAAGAGCACAGGACGAGTACGTTAAAAAACGCCTCCAGAGGATCGATTTTATTAACGAACAACTCAAGCGTGAAAACCATGCCATTAAAACATTCTACGATGTCGATGAAGCAATGAAAGAATACTATCTACTAACTGGTAAACAATTGGAACCGCTCAATAAACCCACACTCGCTCAGTACTACACACCATCCAAGGGACAAATGAATCGTGAACTGGGCTTCATAGTGTTGGGTATAGCAGCTACTGCGTTGGTTGCAAAGCAATTAAACTAAAATACCTATATAAGTAAACATGAGACCCGCTCCATACCGATGCGAATATATACTTATGGGGAAGACCGAGGCCTGTGGTAGGAAATGCAGGAATCAGGGGTTCTGTTGTTTCCATATGGGAAGTCCTAACTACACGTGTTCTGTGTGTGGTATCGGGGTTAAAGGGCACTACTGTTTATGTAAAGCTCACGGAGCGAACGTAGTCAGACATCAACTCATATACGAGAATAAAAAAGGCTACATAAAAGAACGTAGGCGACTGCTCAAGATAGCCACTTAAGAGTTACCTCCCCTTACTGTGAACCAATTAGAGATTATACACACCTACGTATAGCTATGTCTGCGGAAAGTGTGATTAAAAACATATTCAAATATGAACTGGCTTTATGGGGAAGCTTCAGATTTAAGATAATATTGGACGTGGTATGGATTAAAGAGGGTTTTAAGTATACTCACCCCTTCGAATGGGAGCGGGATATCGCGACTCAATACCATATAGAACGTTTTTCAAGTCTAAGTGAATACTATAACCAAGGCGAGTGCTGGATTGAAACAGCCACACTATATATTTTACCAGGTACGTGGGACGATTTGACAGAATTACTAGAATTGGACCCGACTGCCCGAGTTTGGCCTCTTCTGGATTGAAATATTTTTTAATAAGGTTACTGTGAACCAATTAGACATTAGTTCTCTTAGGTGTAAACACGATGTCTACTGTAAGCGAGCTCAAGAGGGTCGCAAAACAGAGAGGTGTTATCGGGTATTCTAGAATGCGGAAGTCAGCATTGTTGAGATTACTAGGTTTAGAAGCCCCTCCTACGGTAAAACAATTAAAAGCTCAAGCGAAACAGCTTGGGCACACGGGTTATTCAAACCCGGGGAGAGCCGGGTTAACCGCATTGTTATCACATGCCCCCGTAGCAAAACCTCCCACTGTAAAACAACTGAAAGCCGAGGCACACGATTTGGGTTTAGGCGGGTATTCCCGTATGAGAAAACCACAGCTTGTAGAATTATTACGACAGAATAGAGCTATTGACCTACAGTTCGTGCGCACTGAGCGCGCTGTAGGTAACTATTTGAGAGGTTGGCGCATGCACGTTGATAGAAACATAGACATTACAGATATCAAGCCTCTGATAGCTGATAAGGTCAACCAGGAACTAAATAACCTAGGAAGTATCAAGTTTCAGATCACAGTGAAAATGTCGCTCGATAAGCAGGTTGGGAGTACCACTGAGTATGTTCAGCCTTACTTCCGAGGTCAACAAGAGGTCGTCACACATGCAGAGACCATTGACGCATCAATCGATACAAGTTTTCAGCAGATACGAGAATACCTAGAACGCTACACACACTTGGGGTCCGGGTGGGTTGTAGATAAAATCGATAATGTCTATCTAGACATAGCTAACTACGTGCCGTTCAGAGGCGGGTCATACCTAGCCTTGCCTCCCTACTATAGGAACAAACATGCCATAGTAAACGTTAAGAATAGAGGAAACGATTGCCTTAGGTTAGCTATCAGGTCAGCCTTATTTCCAGCTGGCAAGAATTCAGATAGGCTCTCTAGCTATCCCCAAGATGATGGGCTTAATTGGGATGGTATAGATGAACCCACCCCAATATCCCAGATCACTAAAGTAGAAAAACAGAACAATCTGGCTATAAATGTCTTTGGGCACGAAGGCAACACAACAATAGTACACAGGGTCAGCCCGGTGAAGGATCGTCAAGTTATCAATATATTCATGATCCAGCGAGGTGAAAAGTATCACTACACATGGATAAAACATCTCAGCCGGTTGTTGCACGACCAATCGGCACACAGAGAAAAGACCCACTTCTGTGAACGATGCCTACACGGTTTCAGTCGAGCTGATTTATTAGAATCCCACCGGGATGATTGTCAAGGTGTGGGGCAGACGGCCATACGAGTCGACATGCCTAAGGAAGGTGAAAATATCCTAAAATTCAGTAACCACAAGAACCAAATGTCTGTACCTTATATTATATACGCCGACTTCGAAGCCTTAATTGTGGGTGGGGATTCCCCCACACCCCCTAGTGGGGGTAGCTTCACCCACAAGACACAAGAGCATAAAGCCTGTTCGTTTGGATACATTGTCGTCCGTTGTGACGGGGAAACGAAAGCTCCGGTAGTGTATAGGGGCCCTGACGCGGCTGAAAGGTTTCTAACGTGTTTACAGGAGGAAGAAAAAATTATTAGGAATGCATTGTATAGAATCGCTCCCATGCGTATGACCCGAGCCGACAGGCTAGCTCACGCTAGTAGCACTAACTGTCACGTGTGTGAATCACCACTTAACGGTGATTCGGTGAGAGATCACTGCCACATAACTGGTAAGTATAGAGGCGCCGCTCACAACGCGTGCAACCTCAAGCTTAAAATCAACCCTAAGACAATAAACATCCCCGTTGTCTTTCACAACTTGAGAGGGTACGACTCACACTTGATCATGCAGGCCATCGCGAAAATCGATGGTAATATAACGTGCATCCCCAACAACATGGAGAGATACATCTCCTTCAGCTTAAACGGACTTAGGTTCATTGACTCGTTTCAGTTCCTCCTGTCGTCACTCGACAGTCTGGTCAAGGCCAACAATACCTTCCCTATCACCGATCGATACACAGACGCCGAGACTAGACCCCTGCTTATGAGGAAGGGTGTGTACCCCTATGAGTACATAGATAGTTGGGCCATGTTCACCGAGACCAGACTACCCCCTATTGACTGCTTTTATAGCAAGCTGAATGAGGCGTCCGTCTCACGAGATGATTACTCGCACGCGACTAACGTATGGAATAAACTGGGTTGTAAGAACCTGGGTGATTATCACGACCTGTACTTGAGGACAGATGTACTGCTGTTAGCCGACGTGTTTGAAACGTTTCGGCGGACCTGTTTAAAGCAGTATAAACTCGACCCCGCATGGTATTACACCAGCCCAGGTCTGTCGTGGGACGCCTTGCTTAAAAAGACCGGAGTTAATTTGGAATTGCTCACAGATTACGACATGCACCTATTCATTGAGAAAGGCTTGCGAGGTGGGATTTCCATGGCATCCAAACGATACGCGAAAGCAAATAATCAATACGTGAAAGGTTACGATCCTAACAAGCCAACCAATCACATTCTCTACCTCGACGCAAACAACCTGTACGGCTGGGCCATGAGCCAGTATCTACCTACAGGGGGATTCGAATGGGTACCCCACGTTGATGTTATGGGGGTTGCACCAGATTCGAACAAAGGGTATATCCTCGAAGTTGACTTAGAGTATCCCAAGGAATTACACACATCGCACAACAGCTATCCCCTTGCACCCGAACGTATGAGGGTTAACACAGACTGGATGTCTGAGTACCAACATAACTTGTCAGGTGGTCGTGTGACAGACGTTGAAAAACTCGTGCCTAACTTAATGAATAAGACCAAGTACATCGTTCACTATCGCAACCTACAGCTGTACCTGTCGTTGGGTATGAGGCTGACCAAAATACACAGGGTGCTCATGTTCGACCAGAGCCCATGGATGGAGCCCTACATCAGAATGAACACAGACCTACGAAAAAAAGCCACCAGTGATTTTGAGAAAAATCTCTACAAGCTCATGAACAACTCGGTGTTTGGTAAGACTATGGAGAACCTGAGGAAACGCGTGACCGTGAAGCTGGTTAGATCTAGTGAGGAAGACAAGCTCAGGAAATTGATAGCCAATCCGGCATTCAACCGTAGTAAGATATTCACAGACAACCTGGTTGCCCTACACATGAAGAAAAGCCACATAAAATTCAACCGGCCTGTTTACGTGGGGATTAGCATCCTCGATTTATCCAAACACCTGATGTACGACTTTTACTACAACGAGCTCAAGAAACAGTACGGCGACAGGTGTGAAGTGCTGTACACTGACACGGATTCCCTGCTGATGGAGATTCGAACCGAGGACGTGTACGAGGACATGAAGAAACACCTCGATTTATACGACACCAGCGACTACCCTAAGACCCATACCCTACACAGTACGGTAAATAAAAAGGTCCTAGGTAAGATGAAGGACGAGTGTGCTGGCACGCCCATAGCCGAGTACATAGGTTTGAGACCTAAGATGTACTCCATACTGAAAGCCGACAATAGTGAGATCCGGAAGGCTAAGGGGGTTAAGAAGTATGTGGTGAAACAACACATCAAACACGCCAGATTCAAGGAAGCCCTGTTCAAGACCCGTACCTTTAGACATAAAATGAACACACTTAGAAGTGATGGGCATAAGATATACGGACTGACTATAAACAAGACGTCCCTGTCGCCTATGGACACGAAACGTTGGATAGCTATTGATGGTATAAACACATACGCGTATGGACATGAAAAAATTTGAGGCTATTTACTACAGCCCGCGTGGGTACTGGAAAGGAGCTAGCGCAGTAGATAAGCTAGCTAAACTAGCGCGAGTACCCCCGGAGGAAGCCAAAGCGTGGCTTGAAAAACAAGCCCTGTGGCAGATCTATTTGCCGGCACCACGCTACGTGCCTAGAAGGAGGTTCGGTATTAACATACCTAATAGCATTCACCAGGCAGACCTACTGTTCCTACCCCACGACAAGAGGTACAAGTATGCCTTAACCGTAGTGGATGTAGCCAGTCGTTACAAGGAAGCCGAACCCTTGACCACGAAAGATTCGGCTCAGGTAGCCAGAGGATTTGAACGCATATACAAACGCAGCCCGCTGACGTGGCCAACAGAGCTGCAAGTTGACCCCGGACGGGAGTTCATGGGTGCCGTGTCACAACTGCTAGCCAAACACGATACAAAGATCAGGCGTGGCACGGCCGGAGCCCATCGCAGCCAAGCCATAGTTGAGAGATTTAATAGGACTTTGGCTGAGCGCTTGTTCGGCTATCAGTATGCTAGGGAGATGGCCACCCCTGGAAAACGATCGACTGAATGGGTCACGAGGTTACCCAAGGTGGTGTCGGCAATCAACCATGAAGTCACCCGTCTCACCGGTAAGAAACCGGCAGACGCTATCAAACTAAAATCAATAGTTGCAGAGTCGGCCGCTCCATTGCGTGGGAAGGAGAAACAAATACCAGATAGGGCCCTAGTGAGGTATCTATACCAGCCGGGGGAACACGAGGGCGATAGCCGTAAGCGAGCCACCGATCCTATATGGTCAGTCAAAACTTACAACATAGATAAAGTGGATATGAAAGCCGACGAACCCAACTTATACTACTTGAGGGATGGGCCGGGTAGGGGATTTGTAAGAGAAGAATTATTGATCGTACCGTACGGCACAGTGTTACCTCCTACCAAGGCACAGTAATTACCGCCAACTTTTTTGTAGTAGGGGTAATAGTAGCAAGATCTAATGACCCAACCAAAGCCTTATTTAGTAAATAAGGCTTTGTAGAGACATTTCTTGAAAGTGAGCCAGAACCCCCATTCCCTATACTACTGAGCGAAAATAGGAATTGATACGTTGCGGTTGATGGCCTACTGCCTTCATAGCTCAGTGGATAGAACACTGGTCTTGTAAACCAGTTGTCGTGAGCTCGATTCTCACTGGAGGCTCATTTTTTCTACAGATTTCTATCACCGAGGTGTCAGGATGCCATTGTGCTACCCAGACGGTGAACGTCCCCTCACATGCAAATCGGCCGCCAAACAAACGTTTCAGTTGCATCAACATGAAAGAATTATCAGCTTGAAAGCAAATTCTGGAACTTTGGAGAGGTAAAGAAGAGAATAAGATGAAATACCCCAGTTGCGATTGACCTACTTAATGTTTGTTCAGTTCAATATGCAACATGTGGCAATTTTCCATATCCGAATGTATTTGACTGCTTGAAGAGTAGCTGAGTAGTTTGCAGTGAAAATGTTCAGCTGTTTATCAGCTGCCCCGGTGGCACAATCGGTTAGCGCGCCGTACTTATAGTCAGTACCTTCCCCATGATCAGCATGGGATGAGGAATGCGGAGGTTGTGAGTTCGAGCCTCACCCGGGGCATGCTTCCTTTTCTTTATTTTTCTGACATTTTCCCAAACACTCTCACTCCCATTACACCCACCAGCGTCATGGAAGTAAGTATGTGACAGATGAAAATACATCTTTTAAATGGCAACTGACACATTTTGAAATATGTGAAGTTTAGAATATCCCACGCCAATGGTGTTTACACAGACAGATCGTAACTGCAATCGACCACCCCGGGACCAACAGCTGTTAAAAGCATGGCAAATTGCCCCCACTTATCAGATGCCTCCATAGCTCAGTGGTTAGAGCACTGGTCTTGTAAACCAGGGGTCGTGAGTTCGATCCTCACTGGGGGCTAGATGTCTTTTCTCGCTGTTTTAAGATTTTGGGGTCTTTTTTGCAGTTGAGCTGATAAACCCTCTTCATCAGGCACCATGGTGAAGTCTTGTGCAAGCAACTAAGGTAACTCAGTTCTAAGGGTGCCGGTCTCCTAAACCAAGGGTCGGGACATCGATGATCATTTGGGACTATCAAATAGGTTTCTTTCAAAACATGCAATAATTTGGTCCTCATTCGGAAGAAACCTTTGTGCATTTTGAGGCCAACTATTCGTCACATGACTGGAAACAGCTGTGAGTTCACCACAGTGGCATTAGGGACAAATGCATGTGTGAGTTTAACGTGGCCTTTCTTACCCACGCGCAAGTGCCTTTGAGGGTCTGAAGTCCATACCCAAGCCTTTATAATTAAATGCCTCTACTCGACTCAACTGAAGTTGTACAATTCATATATTTTAAGTGAACAAAATGTATCTTTTGCACTCAATATTTGTCAGAAGACACCCATAAAAACGAACGGTATTGTTTGAATGTGCTGTTGCAATCTATTTGTGTTTTCTACTGCAAGAGATCTTAGTCTAAGAGATAAGAGCGAAAACAGGAATTGATGCGTTGCGGTTAATGGCCTACTGCCTTCATAGCTCAGTGGATAGAACACTGGTCTTGTAAACCAGGCGTCGTGAGCTCGATTCTCACTGGAGGCTCATTTTTTCTACTGATTTCTATCACCGAGGTGTCAGGATGCCATTGTGCTACCCAGACGGTGAACGTCCCCTCACATGCAAATCGGCCGCCAAACAAACGTTTCAGTTGCATCAACATGAAAGAATTATCAGCTTGAAAGCAAATTCTGGAACTTTGGAGAGGTAAAGAAGAGAATAAGATGAAATACCCCAGTTGCGATTGACCTACTTAATGTTTGTTCAGTTCAATATGCAACATGTGGCAATTTTCCATATCCGAATGTATTTGACTGCTTGAAGAGTAGCTGAGTAGTTTGCAGTGAAAATGTTCAGCTGTTTATCAGCTGCCCCGGTGGCACAATCGGTTAGCGCGCCGTACTTATAGTCAGTACCTTCCCCATGATCAGCATGGGATGAGGAATGCGGAGGTTGTGAGTTCGAGCCTCACCCGGGGCATGCTTCCTTTTCTTTATTTTTCTGACATTTTCCCAAACACTCTCACTCCCATTACACCCACCAGCGTCATGGAAGTAAGTATGTGACAGATGAAAATACATCTTTTAAATGGCAACTGACACATTTTGAAATATGTGAAGTTTAGAATATCCCACGCCAATGGTGTTTACACAGACAGATCGTAACTGCAATCGACCACCCCGGGACCAACAGCTGTTAAAAGCATGGCAAATTGCGCCCACTTATCAGATGCCTCCATAGCTCAGTGGTTAGAGCACTGGTCTTGTAAACCAGGGGTCGTGAGTTCGATCCTCACTGGGGGCTAGATGTCTTTTCTCGCTGTTTTAAGATTTTGGGGTCTTTTTTGCAGTTGAGCTGATAAACCCTCTTCATCAGGCACCATGGTGAAGTCTTGTGCAAGCAACTAAGGTAACTCAGTTCTAAGGGTGCCGGTCTCCTAAACCAAGGGTCGGGACATCGATGATCATTTGGGACTATCAAATAGGTTTCTTTCAAAACATGCAATAATTTGGTCCTCATTCGGAAGAAACCTTTGTGCACTTTGAGGCCAACTATTCGTCACATGACTGGAAACAGCTGTGAGTTCACCACAGTGGCATTAGGGACAAATGCATGTGTGAGTTTAACGTGGCCTTTGTTACCCACGCGCAAGTGCCTTTGAGGGTCTGAAGTCCATACCCAAGCCTTTATAATTAAATGCCTCTACTCGACTCAACTGAAGTTGTACAATTCATATATTTTAAGTGAACAAAATGTATCTTTTGCACTCAATATTTGTCAGAAGACACCCATAAAAACGAACGGTATTGTTTGAATGTGCTGTTGCAATCTCTTTGTGTTTTCTACTGCAAGAGATCTTAGCCTAAGAGATAAGAGCGAAAATAGGAATTGATGCGTTGCGGTTGATGGCCTACTGCCTTCATAGCTCAGTGGATAGAACACTGGTCTTGTAAACCAGGCGTCGTGAGCTCGATTCTCACTGGAGGCTCATTTTTTCTACTGATTTCTATCACCGAGGTGTCAGGATGCCATTGTGCTACCCAGACGGTGAACGTCCCCTCACATGCAAATCGGCCACCAAGCAAACGTTTCAGTTGCATCAACATGAAAGAATTATCAGCTTGAAAGCAAATTCTGGAACTATGGAGAGGTAAAGAAGAGAATAAGATGAAATACCCGAGTCGCGATTGACCTACTTAATGTTTGTTCAGTTCAATATGCAACATGTGGCAATTTTCCCTATCCGAATGTATTTGACTGCTTGAAGAGTAGCTGAGTAGTTTGCAGTGAAAATGTTCAGCTGTTTATCAGCTGCCCCGGTGGCACAATCGGTTAGCGCGCCGTACTTATAGTCAGTACCTTCCCCATGATCAGCATGGGATGAGGAATGCGGAGGTTGTGAGTTCGAGCCTCACCCGGGGCATGCTTCCTTTTCTTTATTTTTCTGACATTTTCCCAAACACTCTCACTCCCATTACACCCACCAGCGTCATGGAAGTAAGTATGTGACAGATGAAAATACATCTTTTAAATGGCAACTGACACATTTTGAAATATGTGAAGTTTAGAATATCCCACGCCAATGGTGTTTACACAGACAGATCGTAACTGCAATCGACCACCCCGGGACCAACAGCTGTTAAAAGCATGGCAAATTGCCCCCACTTATCAGATGCCTCCATAGCTCAGTGGTTAGAGCACTGGTCTTGTAAACCAGGGGTCGTGAGTTCGATCCTCACTGGGGGCTAGATGTCTTTTCTCGCTGTTTTAAGATTTTGGGGTCTTTTTTGCAGTTGAGCTGATAAACCCTCTTCATCAGGCACCATGGTGAAGTCTTGTGCAAGCAACTAAGGTAACTCAGTTCTAAGGGTGCCGGTCTCCTAAACCAAGGGTCGGGACATCGATGATCATTTGGGACTATCAAATAGGTTTCTTTCAAAACATGCAATAATTTGGTCCTCATTCGGAAGAAACCTTTGTGCATTTTGAGGCCAACTATTCGTCACATGACTGGAAACAGCTGTGAGTTCACCACAGTGGCATTAGGGACAAATGCATGTGTGAGTTTAACGTGGCCTTTCTTACCCACGCGCAAGTGCCTTTGAGGGTCTGAAGTCCATACCCAAGCCTTTATAATTAAGTGCCTCTACTCGACTCAGCTGAAGTTGTACAATTCATATATTTTAAGTGAAGAAAATGTATCTTTCGCACTCAATATTTGACAGAAGACACCCATAAAAACGGTATTGTTTGAATGTGCTGTTGCAATCTATTTGTGTTTTCTACTGCAAGAGATCTTAGTCTAAGAGATAAGAGCGAAAATAGGAATTGATACGTTGCGGTTGATGGCCTACTGCCTTCATAGCTCAGTGGATAGAACACTGGTCTTGTAAACCAGGCGTCGTGAGCTCGATTCTCACTGGAGGCTCATTTTTTCTACAGATTTCTATCACTGAGGTGTCAGGATGCCATTGTGCTACCCAGACGGTGAACGTCCCCTCACATGCAAATCGGCCGCCAAGCAAACGTTTCAGTTGCATCAACATGAAAGAATTATCAGCTTGAAAGCAAATTCTGGAACTTTGGAGAGGTAAAGAAGAGAATAAGATGAAATACCCCAGTTGCGATTGACCTACTTAATGTTTGTTCAGTTCAATATGCAACATGTGGCAATTTTCCCTATCCGAATGTATTTGACTGCTTGAAGAGTAGCTGAGTAGTTTGCAGTGAAAATGTTCAGCTGTTTATCAGCTGCCCCGGTGGCACAATCGGTTAGCGCGCCGTACTTATAGTCAGTACCTTCCCCATGATCAGCATGGGATGAGGAATGCGGAGGTTGTGAGTTCGAGCCTCACCCGGGGCATGCTTCCTTTTCTTTATTTTTCTGACATTTTCCCAAACACTCTCACTCCCATTACACCCACCAGCGTCATGGAAGTAAGTATGTGACAGATGAAAATACATCTTTTAAATGGCAACTGACACATTTTGAAATATGTGAAGTTTAGAATATCCCACGCCAATGGTGTTCACACAGACAGATCGTAACTGCAATCGACCACCCCGGGACCAACAGCTGTTAAAAGCATGGCAAATTGCGCCCACTTATCAGATGCCTCCATAGCTCAGTGGTTAGAGCACTGGTCTTGTAAACCAGGGGTCGTGAGTTCGATCCTCACTGGGGGCTAGATGTCTTTTCTCGCTGTTTTAAGATTTTGGGGTCTTTTTTGCAGTTGAGCTGATAAACCCTCTTCATCAGGCACCATGGTGAAGTCTTGTGCAAGCAACTAAGGTAACTCAGTTCTAAGGGTGCCGGTCTCCTAAACCAAGGGTCGGGACATCGATGATCATTTGGGACTATCAAATAGGTTTCTTTCAAAACATGCAATAATTTGGTCCTCATTCGGAAGAAACCTTTGTGCACTTTGAGGCCAACTATTCGTCACATGACTGGAAACAGCTGTGAGTTCACCACAGTGGCATTAGGGACAAATGCATGTGTGAGTTTAACGTGGCCTTTGTTACCCACGCGCAAGTGCCTTTGAGGGTCTGAAGTCCATACCCAAGCCTTTATAATTAAATGCCTCTACTCGACTCAACTGAAGTTGTACAATTCATATATTTTAAGTGAACAAAATGTATCTTTTGCACTCAATATTTGTCAGAAGACACCCATAAAAACGAACGGTATTGTTTGAATGTGCTGTTGCAATCTCTTTGTGTTTTCTACTGCAAGAGATCTTAGCCTAAGAGATAAGAGCGAAAATAGGAATTGATGCGTTGCGGTTGATGGCCTACTGCCTTCATAGCTCAGTGGATAGAACACTGGTCTTGTAAACCAGGCGTCGTGAGCTCGATTCTCACTGGAGGCTCATTTTTTCTACTGATTTCTATCACCGAGGTGTCAGGATGCCATTGTGCTACCCAGACGGTGAACGTCCCCTCACATGCAAATCGGCCACCAAGCAAACGTTTCAGTTGCATCAACATGAAAGAATTATCAGCTTGAAAGCAAATTCTGGAACTATGGAGAGGTAAAGAAGAGAATAAGATGAAATACCCGAGTCGCGATTGACCTACTTAATGTTTGTTCAGTTCAATATGCAACATGTGGCAATTTTCCCTATCCGAATGTATTTGACTGCTTGAAGAGTAGCTGAGTAGTTTGCAGTGAAAATGTTCAGCTGTTTATCAGCTGCCCCGGTGGCACAATCGGTTAGCGCGCCGTACTTATAGTCAGTACCTTCCCCATGATCAGCATGGGATGAGGAATGCGGAGGTTGTGAGTTCGAGCCTCACCCGGGGCATGCTTCCTTTTCTTTATTTTTCTGACATTTTCCCAAACAATCTCACTCCCATTACACCCACCAGCGTCATGGAAGTAAGTGTGTGACAGATGAAAATACATCTTTTAAATGGCAACTGACACATTTTGAAATATGTGAAGTTTAGAATATCCCACGCCAATGGTGTTTACACAGACAGATCGTTACTGCAATCGACCACCCCGGGACCAACAGCTGTTAAAAGCATGGCAAATTGCCCCCACTTATCAGATGCCTCCATAGCTCAGTGGTTAGAGCACTGGTCTTGTAAACCAGGGGTCGTGAGTTCGATCCTCACTGGGGGCTAGATGTCTTTTCTCGCTGTTTTAAGATTTTGGGGTCTTTTTTGCAGTTGAGCTGATAAACCCTCTTCATCAGGCACCATGGTGAAGTCTTGTGCAAGCAACTAAGGTAACTCAGTTCTAAGGGTGCCGGTCTCCTAAACCAAGGGTCGGGACATCGATGATCATTTGGGACTATCAAATAGGTTTCTTTCAAAACATGCAATAATTTGGTCCTCATTCGGAAGAAACCTTTGTGCATTTTGAGGCCAACTATTCGTCACATGACTGGAAACAGCTGTGAGTTCACCACAGTGGCATTAGGGACAAATGCATGTGTGAGTTTAACGTGGCCTTTCTTACCCACGCGCAAGTGCCTTTGAGGGTCTGAAGTCCATACCCAAGCCTTTATAATTAAGTGCCTCTACTCGACTCAGCTGAAGTTGTACAATTCATATATTTTAAGTGAACAAAATGTATCTTTCGCACTCAATATTTGTCAGAAGACACCCATAAAAACGGTATTGTTTGAATGTGCTGTTGCAATCTATTTGTGTTTTCTACTGCAAGAGATCTTAGTCTAAGAGATAAGAGCGAAAATAGGAATTGATACGTTGCGGTTGATGGCCTACTGCCTTCATAGCTCAGTGGATAGAACACTGGTCTTGTAAACCAGGCGTCGTGAGCTCGATTCTCACTGGAGGCTCATTTTGTCTACAGATTTCTATCACCGAGGTGTCAGGATGCCATTGTGCTGCCCAGACGGTGAACGTCCCCTCACATGCAAATCGGCCGCCAAGCAAACGTTTCAGTTGCATCAACATGAAAGAATTATCAGCTTGAAAGCAAATTCTGGAACTTTGGAGAGGTAAAGAAGAGAATAAGATGGAATACCCGAGTCGCGATTGACCTACTTAATGTTTGTTCAGTTCAATATGCAACATGTGGCAATTTTCCCTATCCGAATGTATTTGACTGCTTGAAGAGTAGCTGAGTAGTTTGCAGTGAAAATGTTCAGCTGTTTATCAGCTGCCCCGGTGGCACAATCGGTTAGCGCGCCGTACTTATAGTCAGTACCTTCCCCATGATCAGCATGGGATGAGGAATGCGGAGGTTGTGAGTTCGAGCCTCACCCGGGGCATGCTTCCTTTTCTTTACTTTTCTGACATTTTCCCAAACACTCTCACTCCCATTACACCCACCAGCGTCATGGAAGTAAGTGTGTGACAGATGAAAATACATCTTGTAAATGGCAACTGACACATTTTGAAATATGTGAAGTTTAGAATATCCCACGCCAATGGTGTTTACACAGACAGATCGTTACTGCAATCGACCACCCCGGGACCAACAGCTGTTAAAAGCATGGCAAATTGCCCCCACTTATCAGATGCCTCCATAGCTCAGTGGTTAGAGCACTGGTCTTGTAAACCAGGGGTCGTGAGTTCGATCCTCACTGGGGGCTAGCTGTATTTTGTCGCTGTTTTAAGATTTTGGGGTTTTTTTTTTTGCAGTTGAGCTAATAAACCCTCTTCATCAGGCACCATGGTGAAGTCTTGTGCAAGCAACTAAGGTAACTCAGTTCTAAGGGTGCCGGTCTCCTAAACCAAGGGTCGGGACATCGATGATCATTTGGGACTATCAAATAGGTTTCTTTCAAAACATGCAATAATTTGGTCCTCATTCGGAAGAAACCTTTGTGCATTTTGAGGCCAACTATTCGTCACATGACTGGAAACAGCTGTGAGTTCACCACAGTGGCATTAGGGACAAATGCATGTGTGAGTTTAACGTGGCCTTTCTTACCCACGCGCAAGTGCCTTTGAGGGTCTGAAGTCCATACCCAAGCCTTTATAATTAAGTGCCTCTACTCGACTCAGCTGAAGTTGTACAATTCATATATTTTAAGTGAAGAAAATGTATCTTTCGCACTCAATATTTGACAGAAGACACCCATAAAAACGGTATTGTTTGAATGTGCTGTTGCAATCTATTTGTGTTTTCTACTGCAAGAGATCTTAGTCTAAGAGATAAGAGCGAAAATAGGAATTGATACGTTGCGGTTGATGGCCTACTGCCTTCATAGCTCAGTGGATAGAACACTGGTCTTGTAAACCAGGCGTCGTGAGCTCGATTCTCACTGGAGGCTCATTTTTTCTACAGATTTCTATCACTGAGGTGTCAGGATGCCATTGTGCTACCCAGACGGTGAACGTCCCCTCACATGCAAATCGGCCGCCAAGCAAACGTTTCAGTTGCATCAACACGAAAGAATTATCAGCTTGAAAGCAAATTCTGGAACTTTGGAGAGGTAAAGAAGAGAATAAGATGAAATACCCCAGTTGCGATTGACCTACTTAATGTTTGTTCAGTTCAATATGCAACATGTGGCAATTTTCCCTATCCGAATGTATTTGACTGCTTGAAGAGTAGCTGAGTAGTTTGCAGTGAAAATGTTCAGCTGTTTATCAGCTGCCCCGGTGGCACAATCGGTTAGCGCGCCGTACTTATAGTCAGTACCTTCCCCATGATCAGCATGGGATGAGGAATGCGGAGGTTGTGAGTTCGAGCCTCACCCGGGGCATGCTTCCTTTTCTTTATTTTTCTGACATTTTCCCAAACACTCTCACTCCCATTACACCCACCAGCGTCATGGAAGTAAGTATGTGACAGATGAAAATACATCTTTTAAATGGCAACTGACACATTTTGAAATATGTGAAGTTTAGAATATCCCACGCCAATGGTGTTCACACAGACAGATCGTAACTGCAATCGACCACCCCGGGACCAACAGCTGTTAAAAGCATGGCAAATTGCGCCCACTTATCAGATGCCTCCATAGCTCAGTGGTTAGAGCACTGGTCTTGTAAACCAGGGGTCGTGAGTTCGATCCTCACTGGGGGCTAGATGTCTTTTCTCGCTGTTTTAAGATTTTGGGGTCTTTTTTGCAGTTGAGCTGATAAACCCTCTTCATCAGGCACCATGGTGAAGTCTTGTGCAAGCAACTAAGGTAACTCAGTTCTAAGGGTGCCGGTCTCCTAAACCAAGGGTCGGGACATCGATGATCATTTGGGACTATCAAATAGGTTTCTTTCAAAACATGCAATAATTTGGTCCTCATTCGGAAGAAACCTTTGTGCACTTTGAGGCCAACTATTCGTCACATGACTGGAAACAGCTGTGAGTTCACCACAGTGGCATTAGGGACAAATGCATGTGTGAGTTTAACGTGGCCTTTGTTACCCACGCGCAAGTGCCTTTGAGGGTCTGAAGTCCATACCCAAGCCTTTATAATTAAATGCCTCTACTCGACTCAACTGAAGTTGTACAATTCATATATTTTAAGTGAACAAAATGTATCTTTTGCACTCAATATTTGTCAGAAGACACCCATAAAAACGAACGGTATTGTTTGAATGTGCTGTTGCAATCTCTTTGTGTTTTCTACTGCAAGAGATCTTAGCCTAAGAGATAAGAGCGAAAATAGGAATTGATGCGTTGCGGTTGATGGCCTACTGCCTTCATAGCTCAGTGGATAGAACACTGGTCTTGTAAACCAGGCGTCGTGAGCTCGATTCTCACTGGAGGCTCATTTTTTCTACTGATTTCTATCACCGAGGTGTCAGGATGCCATTGTGCTACCCAGACGGTGAACGTCCCCTCACATGCAAATCGGCCACCAAGCAAACGTTTCAGTTGCATCAACATGAAAGAATTATCAGCTTGAAAGCAAATTCTGGAACTATGGAGAGGTAAAGAAGAGAATAAGATGAAATACCCGAGTCGCGATTGACCTACTTAATGTTTGTTCAGTTCAATATGCAACATGTGGCAATTTTCCCTATCCGAATGTATTTGACTGCTTGAAGAGTAGCTGAGTAGTTTGCAGTGAAAATGTTCAGCTGTTTATCAGCTGCCCCGGTGGCACAATCGGTTAGCGCGCCGTACTTATAGTCAGTACCTTCCCCATGATCAGCATGGGATGAGGAATGCGGAGGTTGTGAGTTCGAGCCTCACCCGGGGCATGCTTCCTTTTCTTTATTTTTCTGACATTTTCCCAAACAATCTCACTCCCATTACACCCACCAGCGTCATGGAAGTAAGTGTGTGACAGATGAAAATACATCTTTTAAATGGCAACTGACACATTTTGAAATATGTGAAGTTTAGAATATCCCACGCCAATGGTGTTTACACAGACAGATCGTTACTGCAATCGACCACCCCGGGACCAACAGCTGTTAAAAGCATGGCAAATTGCCCCCACTTATCAGATGCCTCCATAGCTCAGTGGTTAGAGCACTGGTCTTGTAAACCAGGGGTCGTGAGTTCGATCCTCACTGGGGGCTAGATGTCTTTTCTCGCTGTTTTAAGATTTTGGGGTCTTTTTTGCAGTTGAGCTGATAAACCCTCTTCATCAGGCACCATGGTGAAGTCTTGTGCAAGCAACTAAGGTAACTCAGTTCTAAGGGTGCCGGTCTCCTAAACCAAGGGTCGGGACATCGATGATCATTTGGGACTATCAAATAGGTTTCTTTCAAAACATGCAATAATTTGGTCCTCATTCGGAAGAAACCTTTGTGCATTTTGAGGCCAACTATTCGTCACATGACTGGAAACAGCTGTGAGTTCACCACAGTGGCATTAGGGACAAATGCATGTGTGAGTTTAACGTGGCCTTTCTTACCCACGCGCAAGTGCCTTTGAGGGTCTGAAGTCCATACCCAAGCCTTTATAATTAAGTGCCTCTACTCGACTCAGCTGAAGTTGTACAATTCATATATTTTAAGTGAAGAAAATGTATCTTTCGCACTCAATATTTGACAGAAGACACCCATAAAAACGGTATTGTTTGAATGTGCTGTTGCAATCTATTTGTGTTTTCTACTGCAAGAGATCTTAGTCTAAGAGATAAGAGCGAAAATAGGAATTGATACGTTGCGGTTGATGGCCTACTGCCTTCATAGCTCAGTGGATAGAACACTGGTCTTGTAAACCAGGCGTCGTGAGCTCGATTCTCACTGGAGGCTCATTTTTTCTACAGATTTCTATCACTGAGGTGTCAGGATGCCATTGTGCTACCCAGACGGTGAACGTCCCCTCACATGCAAATCGGCCGCCAAGCAAACGTTTCAGTTGCATCAACATGAAAGAATTATCAGCTTGAAAGCAAATTCTGGAACTTTGGAGAGGTAAAGAAGAGAATAAGATGAAATACCCGAGTCGCGATTGACCTACTTAATGTTTGTTCAGTTCAATATGCAACATGTGGCAATTTTCCCTATCCGAATGTATTTGACTGCTTGAAGAGTAGCTGAGTAGTTTGCAGTGAAAATGTTCAGCTGTTTATCAGCTGCCCCGGTGGCACAATCGGTTAGCGCGCCGTTCTTATAGTCAGTACCTTCCCCATGATCAGCATGGGATGAGGAATGCGGAGGTTGTGAGTTCGAGCCTCACCCGGGCATGCTTCCTTTTCTTTATTTTTCTGACATTTTCCCAAACACTCTCACTCCCATTACACCCACCAGCGTCATGGAAGTAAGTATGTGATAGATGAAAATACATCTTGTAAATGGCATTTGGGGTTACCTCCCTTGAATTGGAGTTGTATGGACGGATTTACGAGAGAGTGACAAGTTTTCTCGGAGATCGTCATTTAAAGGGACGTCTGAACTTGAATTTGGTGCCCAATGGTGGGATAACATTTACAATGTAATTGTATGTGAACCTACCTCGTTAGCAAGCACGTAGGTGCGTGCTATATACGGTCGCTGTATTCTTGACATCTTGCTGACTGGAGACAAAATGGCGGACTCCTATTCAAAAAGAAAGTATCAGAAGGATTGCACAATTGAAGTTCATGTAGGAGACAACAGAGTTGTAACCGCAAGCACGCTTTGCAATGTTTTGTTGGAGTATGTATCTGATGTGTGGGCATGTGTGTTGAAAGGCACAGATTGCTTTGATGTAACAGTCCCTGACAGCACCGAGGCAAGGATTCTTGCTGAAACAAATGACTTAGTTATAGAAGATCAGAAGATCTCATTCAGACTGCTTCAGAGTGACAGTGTTGTGGTGTCATTTCTTCATCTCCCACCGTACATCGATGATGAAGAAATAGAAAAACTTCTCAGTAAGAGAGGAATAACTATGAAAAGTGACATCAAGCACAGAACTCTTGAAGGCACACACATTTTTGATGGTACAAGATATGTGAGGGTGGTATTTCCACCTGAATGTAACTCATTACCGTATTCAATGGGGTTTAACACCCTGGATGGATACAGGTATTTTAGAGTTATACACAATAACCAAGAACGGTTATGCTTCAAGTGCAATTCTGGAGGTCACGTGGTGAAGGATTGTCCTAACACCAAATGTTATAAATGCAGTGGAAGTGGACACATTGCCAGAAATTGCAAAGCAGAAGAAAATCAGGAACGTAGTTGTCATATCTGTTTTCGTTCAATTGAAATCTGCAACTGTTTCTCCGATATAGAGGATGAGGAAAGGTTTAGCGATTCTGATTCGGATTTGGAGAGGGAGTTAGCCCAAACAAAATCCTGGGATGAGGTTCCTCTGGAACATATTTCAAAGGAGAATCATGCAGATGGAACAGAAGAAACCAAGAGAAATCAAAAAGAAGAGACAAAATTACAAGGAACTGAAAAAACGGCGAAGGAAGATAATACGCAAGTAATTCCATTTGCTGAGGATATTTCTGATTGCAAGAAGGAGGACAAGGACACCACAGACAAGAACGCTTTGCTTCAAGAAAGCCTGGACACAAGAGAAGAGGATAAAGACATTCAATCAAAAACCAACCGGTGTATCATCTGCAAAGTGGACTATTGCTTCGCGTAAACGTGCAAGAAGGCACAAACTGCAGCCTAAATTATCAGAGACGGTATTACAAAACAATGACTTGAAAAATAAATTGAGAGAAAGTAAAAAAGACCAACAAAAGAAAAAGAAAGCAGAAAAGGTCAATGACAGAAGAGAATTATCAGGTGTGTTGGAAAATGTTATGGAAACTCCATAATGTTGTCTAGTAAGCATCTATTTCTCTTTTCTGCAATGGTCACAATATGGTCATGGAATGTAAATGGACTCCGGGATATAGCCAAAATGCAAAATGTATTTGCACTAATTAGGAATTCTCAAGTCAATATTGCTTTTTTGCAGGAAACTTTTTGGTCGGATGAATATATAGAAAAATATAAACATTTGTGGCCAGGAACTATTTTCTATTCTAATGCAGAAAATGATAGAAGAGGTGTAGCTATATTAGTCTCAGATGGTTTTGAGCAAAATGTTAAGCTGCTTAGAAAAGATGAAGAATGAAGATTAATAAAGGCTTCCCTAGCTATTGAAGATAGATCAGTTGCTTTATTAAACGTGTATGCCCCAAATGAGAGTAAAGAGAGAATAGATTTTTTCAAGAATTTGACAACATGGATTGAGAAAGAACACATAATTTGTGCTGGGGATTTTAATGAGATATTAAATCCTTTACTTGATAAAGGCATCAACAATATATCGTTTAATATTCAAAGTAGCAATGTTTTAAACGATTTTCTCTCTGACAACAGCCTAGTTGATATATGGAGATATAAAAACTATGACAAAAAAGAATTTACCAGAATACAGTCTGCGTTAGGAAGTATGAAACAATCTAGAATTGATCTGATAATTGTTTCAAGAGATCTCATTACAAGTGCTGTAAATAGTTACATTAGATATTCCTCTGTGAGCGATCACAGTATAGTAGCCCTCAGATTGGACTTTTCTTCAGTAGAAAGAGGTCCTGGGGTATGGATTTTTAATAATCAGCTTCTGGAAGATTTCACATTCTACTTACGAATTATTGCATTAATAGAGGAGGCAAAACAATGCCCTTTACTTAAAACAGATCCGTTGATATGGTGGGATAACTTAAAATACAAATTTAAAACATTTTCCAGATTTTATGCATCTAAGAAAAACAGGGAAGCAAAAGCTGATTATTATAAAATTCAAAATAAGCTTAGAATTGAATATTATAAAATATCCTCCATTCCTGGCTATAAATCTACCGATTTACAATTATTGGAAAGTGAACTAGAGGTGTATGAGAATAATAAATGCAAGGGTGCTATTCTCAGGTCAAAAGCTCAGTGCACGCTGGAGTCAGATAGAAACACCACTTACTTTTTGAACCTTGAAAAAAGTAAACAACAGGCTAATTCAATAAAATCACTGTACAAGGAAGATGGTACTATAGCCAGGAATACAGAGGATATTTTAGATACTGCTCAGCAATTTTATTCATCCTTATTTACTGCTGAGCAATGTGATTTCGTAAAACAACAAAGTCTCATTGATAATATTGGGAAAAAACTTTCTGAAGAAGAAAAACAATCATGTGACGTACCTATTTCTCAGAGTGAGCTTACAAAAGCACTCAAAGGAATGAAAAAGAATAAATCACCGGGTCCGGACGGCCTAACTGTTGAGTTTTATTTAAAGTTTTGGAATATTTTATGTCCCTTCTTTTTAGAAGTTGTAGATGGTATATACAAAGACCATAATCTTTCTCGCTCCATGAAAAAGAGTATTATTAGTTTATTTTATAAAAAGAAAGGTGACAAAAGGGACATTAAGTCTAACAGACCTATCTCATTGATTAATGTAGACTCTAAGCTCATTTCTAGAGTGTTGTCGTTGAGATTGAGAAATGTGATGGCTTCAGTTGTCTCCCCTGAACAATCTTGTTGCATACCAGGAAGAGACATAGCCAGTAACCTACATTCTGTTAGAGATGTCATTGATGTTGTCAGTAATCATAATGATGACTCCTATCTCATTAAAATAGATTTTTTAAAAAGCCTTTGATAGCGTATCACACCACTATTTATTTCAAATTCTTAGGAAATTTAACTTTGGAGATTTTTTCATTTCATGGATTAAGATCCTGTATACTGATATAAAGAGTTCTGTGAAATGCAATGGTCATTTGACACCATACTTCACTTTAACTCGTGGAGTTAGGCAGGGGGATCCAATGAGCTCTATGCTATATGTGTTGGTGTCAGAGCCACTGAATTTAATAATAAAAAACAATCCTGATATTCATGGAATTAACATCAGTAATGATATTAATTCTTTGATATACCAACATGCTGATGACACAACAGTTACTGTCTCAGATGTTAACTCTGTCCTTGAAACATTTAGTACAGTTAACTTCTATTGTGAGGCAACGGGTGCAAAAATCAATATTGAAAAATCGGAAATTTTGTTATTGGGTAAAACAAGGTTTAGAGATTTTTCAATCAACATTCCGGTTAAAGTGAACAGAGATTGTATAGAAGTATTGGGCATTTATTTCGGCATCGACAAAGTGATGTGTGAAACTTTAAACTGGAGGAAGAAAATAGACAAGGTACAAGCACTGTTAAATTCATGGCTGCGTAGACAGTTAACCTTACAAGGCAGAGCCATTGTTATTAATATCCTTATGAGCTCTCGTTTGTGGTATATGTTCACTGTACTACCTGTTCCATATTGGGTGGAGAATAAATTTACACAAATGTTTAGAGACTTTTTATGGCATAACAAACCTGCCAAAATAGCACACGGTACATGCATTGGTGTTTGTTTAGATGGAGGTCTTAATATACCAGATTTACGTTTAAAAAAATATGCTTTAAGGCTGAAATTACTGAGAGCCTATGTCAATTGTCAGCTCAGTTGTATTTGGAAACAAACATTTGTATATTTTATGTCACATCTTCTGAAAATGAACTTAGGAATTGATGCTTTAAGCCTTGAATATGATAAAGCCTATTTACAGAATATAAGTCCATTTTATGCAGAGTTACTAGCTGCATGGAATGAATTGAATGAAGGAAAAAGACCATTACTTAAAAAGGTAGATGATATCATGAATCAGCCAATATTTAAGAATCCATTGATTACATTCAATGGAAAAACTCTTATGTTTCAGTCATTTATTTCAAGTGGAATTATTTGCATCAAGCATATTTGTTTTGAAGTTATTCCAAAATTCATGTCTGGACACATTATTGTTAATATAATCCATGACACCTTACCTGAGATGGATGTAAGTACCATACAACAATGTTATGCCATTATTTTATTAGCGCTTCCGTCAGAGTGGAAAAAGATCATTTTGTCAGAGGTTGCCACTAACTCCCCATCAAGAGACATAACATGCACTGTTCAAAACCAGGATCTGTCTGTTGATTTATTCACAACAAAATTTTGTTATCAAGTTCTCAGGAAAAAAACATTTCAAGGAACCAGTAGCTATCGCTTGGTGGAATCAGCTTGCACTGGATATTAATTGGAAAGATATTTGGATGAATGTATGGGAAAAAGATAAATCAACAGACTCCATACAGTTAGATTTTAAAATTGCACATAATATTGTTTTCACATATGATAAACTTCTAAAAATTGGACTGTCAAACACTGATGTTTGTCCAGTGTGTCACATACAAACAGAAGACATTTTACATCTGTTCGTCTTCTGCAAGGAGTTGTCGCCCTTGCAAGACCTCATCATTGAAATGTTGACAGATGTGTGCCAGGACACAGGCTTTAGTTTTGGACAGTTATCTATCTGGTTATTGTTTGGGTTCTTACCAGAAAAGAAGTTGTCGTCTAAAGCATTCATGGACATTGTATTCTCAATTAATCGTCTAGCTGTATTTAAAAGGAGGGTGATATTGAGCCAAAACATGATTTCATTTCACATGAAGGCATTTTTCAAATCATTGATAAGACGTCATTTTAGCCTGTTGTTCTTTAAATATTCCAAAGCAAATCAATCACACATTTTCATTCAAAAATATGTCATGAGCAATACATTCATATCGTTGGATGGAAATGAGATTGTTCTACACTCACCGTTAGATTAGAATATTACATAATGCTTTATAAATACAGAGGTATTCAGATTAGCTACATTAAATATATTATACATTCATTCGTGTATATTTCTTCATTGTAATCTATAAAAAACTTCTGAACATTTCTATGAAAATATACTTCCTCTCTTTTCAATTGAAATGTTAGGCACTGCCACCCCAAATCTGTGATACATATTTTATTTATGAGGTGGTAGTGTAAGCACTGTCTGCAACTGTAATTCTACAATTTTGTGAATAAATATTTTAATGAAAAAAAAAAAAGAGCACTGGTCTTGTAAACCAGGGGTCGTGAGTTCGATCCTCACTGGGGGCTAGATGTCTTTTCTCGCTGTTTTAAGCTTTTGGGGTTTTTTTTGCAGTTGAGCTGATAAACCCTCTTCATCAGGCACCATGGTGAAGTCTTGTGCAAGCAACTAAGGTAACTCAGTTCTAAGGCTGCCGGTCTCCTAAACTAGGGGTCGGGACATCGATGATCATTTGGGACTATCAAATAGGTTTCTTTCAAAACATGCAATAATCTGGTCCTCATTCGGAAGAAACCTTTGTGCATTTTGAGGCCAACTATTCGTCACATGACTGGAAACAGCTGTGAGTTCACCACAGTGGCATTAGGGACAAATGCATGTGTGAGTTTAACATGGCCTTTGTTTCCCACGCGCAAGTGCCTTTGAGGGTCTGAAGTCCATACCCAAGCCTTTATAATTAAATGCCTCTACTCGACTCAACTGAAGTTGTACAATTCATATATTTTAAGTGAACAAAATGTATCTTTCGCACTCAATATTTGTCAGAAGACACCCATAAAAACGGTATTGTTTGAATGTGCTGTTGCAATCTATTTGTGTTTTCTACTGCAAGAGATCTTAGTCTAAGAGATAAGAGCGAAAATAGGAATTGATACGTTGCGGTTGATGGCCTACTGCCTTCATAGCTCAGTGGATAGAACACTGGTCTTGTAAACCAGGTGTCGTGAGCTCGATTCTCACTGGAGGCTCATTTTTTCTACAGATTTCTATCACCGAGGTGTCAGGATGCCATTGTGCTACCCAGACGGTGAACGTCCCCTCACATGCAAATCGGCCGCCAAGCAAACGTTTCAGTTGCATCAACATGAAAGAATTATCAGCTTGAAAGCAAATTCTGGAACTTTGGAGAGGTAAAGAAGAGAATACGATGAAATACCCGAGTCGCGATTGACCTACTTAATGTTTGTTCAGTTCAATATGCAACATATGGCAATTTTCCCTATCCGAATGTATTTGACTGCTTGAAGAGTAGCTGAGTAGTTTGCAGTGAAAATGTTCAGCTGTTTATCAGCTGCCCCGGTGGCACAATCGGTTAGCGCGCCGTTCTTTGGTTACTTCCCTTGGTGAGGTGGTGTGAAGACGCTGATTTTCAGTGCTCTGATATTTTCAGTAAGTACTTTGTCGTTTGTGAAGAATTCTTTCTCATCTCTTGAACGGATGGTTGAATATGGGTGAAGTTTGTTTGGAAACGTTTGTTTGTTCATATAATAGACTATGAGTCGCCAGGCTAGGGGGGTGAGGCCAGCCCCTAGTCAGGTACACAAAGAAAATGGCCGACCTCGTTTCTATCAGAAAGAGAACGTTGTTCAAGTGAGGTTTGGAAATCATGTTCGCCCGAAAGCCGTTGACGTTTGTAATGCACTTGAAATGGAACTGGGAGACAATACTGTTTATTGTTGTACTCCAAGAAGCAATTACTATGAAATTACCCTTGCGGAGAATTCGCTCATAAAATCACTGGGTGATTGTGTAATTGTCAACGATGAAGTGTATGATATCACACCTTTAGTAAATGATAAAGTTGTTGTGTCATTCATGAACTTGCCGAGTTACACAACGGATGAGGAAATTATAGATGTACTACATTCCTATGGAATAGATGAGTTGACACCATTCGCCGACGAAAAATTCCTGGGACTAACTGGGAAGATGGTACCAGGTACACGCAGGTCAAGTTTCCTTTTGGAATTCATAGCCTTCCCTACAGTATACAATTTAAGACATATGGAGGATTTGACTTTTTCAGAGTTCTCCATAACGATCAGGTGAAGGTATGTCATCATTGCCTTTCTGATCAGCATGAAAAAAGGAATTGTCCGAACATTGTATGTAGAAACTGTGGATCACAAGGTCATGTTCAGTACAACTGCCGTGTTCCCAAGTGCCACAGGTGCAAACGTAAACCTAAGGACTGCAGCTGTTTTGGATATGACGATATGTCAGAAGAAGATGATAATCGTCAGGGAAGTGATTTTGAAAATGAAGAGGACCTGAGTGACATGGAGGCAGATCCGACCCTTGCTAAATGGCCCATTCTTCAGGAATCAGCTATTAAGGGTAGCACAGAAGAAGATGGTGAGGAGGAAGAGGAAGACACAATTCTTACAGTCACTGACATGGACAAGGACAATTTGACAGGAGATGTCGCTGTATCACAACTGGACAACAAAGCACATGAAGTTGTCTGTGGCGTTTTGCTAGAAGTGATTGATAGAAGCATACATGTTGGCAAGTGCAGGAGTGATACCAAACAACTCGTATCGCCTTGTGATAACAATCTGATTGATGATGTCACAAGCACACTGTTAAACATGATAACACTAGTTGATCAAGAACAAAAGGTGAATTATATACAGGTAGATGATCATGATGCCATGGCAGTCCCCACACGAGACAACCAGAATGTTTTGGCACAGCCTTATCGTGGAGATGGGGCTCCAGGGAGTGTGAGGTGCAAATGGAATGTTTTGAAACCAAATCAGGATGTTATTAGGGCTCATGTTGGGGGAAGGCCGCCGAGAAAAAAGAAGGATGTGATAAAATCCAGAAAAGGAAAAAGATCACACTAAAACCCATTTTGATGTCTTATATGTATTTATTAGTTCTCATCATGTTGAACATATGGTCATGGAATGTTAATGGTTTAAGAGATGTTAGAAAATTTGAAAAAGTGTTAGCACTTATCAACATGTCACATGTAGACATAGCATTCCTACAGGAAACGTTTTGGGACGAAAATTTTGTCAATAGCTATAAACATTTGTGGCCTGGTAAAATCTTATCTTGTAATTCTACAAGTATACATAGGAGGGGTGTTGCAATTTTGGTATCACAACATTTTAAACACCAAATTAATGTGGTAACTGGAGATTCTGAGGGCAGATTATTAAAAGCTGAAATTGATGTGGATGGTAAAGTATTTTACCTACTGAATGTATATGCTCCTAATGACCTACATGAAAGGTTATCATTTTATGCAGAATTAGAAAATTGGTTGGAACCAAATAATATGTTTGTGGGAGGGGATTTTAATGAAATACTAAATCCTGCATTGGACAAGGGCATAAATACTACATTTAATCTTAAAAGTAGTGATGCCCTAACTTCCATCATTCAACAGTTCAACATTGTTGATGTTTGGAGACACAAAAACTATGATAAGTAGGAATATTCCAGGATTCAAAGAGTAAATGGTGTTTTAAAACAATCCAGGATTGATTTTTTTCTTTTGTCTAGACATCTTTTAAACAATACCATAAAACTGTCATATCAAATACTGCAAGATAAGTGATCACAACATTGTGTCATTTAAAGTTGATTTGGGTGAAATCGAAAGAGGTCCGAGAATGTGGATTTTTAATGATCAGCTTTTGGAGGATGGTATCTTTATTTGTAACATTCATGGCATTATTGAGGAAGCAAAATCTTGTCCTCTTTTTGAATCAGAACCACTTATTTGGTGGGACAACTTGAAATATCGGTTGAAAACGTTTTCAAATATTATTCAAGTAAAAGAAGTAAAATGGCAAAGGCAGATTATTACAAAACTCAAAATAAACTTCGAAATGAATATCACAAATTAGCTACTATACCTGGGTATGAATCTACACAACTCTGTGATTTAGAAAGGAAACTGGAAGATCATGATAATATTACTTGTAGGGGTGCTCTCTTGAGATCAAAGGCACACTTTACTCTTGAGTCAGATAGATGCACTTCATATTTTTTTTTAATTTGGAAAAATCAAAACAACAAATTAACTTGATCAAAGAGCTTATCGCTGTAGATGGAACTTTGTTGCAAACAACGGAAGATATTATAAGTGCGGCACAATCTTTCTATGAAACGTTATACACAGATGAAGGACTTGATGATTATAAAGAACGGGAAGTAGTAAATGTCATACACACATCTATTAGTGATGAGCAAAAAGATTATTGTGATCTTCCTATTTCTATGAAACAAATGACAGAAGCACTGAAAGGTATGAAACGTAACAAAACTCCAGGTCCCGATGGCTTGACAGTTGAATTTTACCTGAAGTTTTGGGAGATTTTATGTCCTCTTTTTCATCATGTCACTATGAGTATTTTGCAGAGAAGAAATTATCTAGTTCTATGAAAGCCAGTGTCATAAGTTTATTCTATAAAAAAAGGTGATAAAAAGGATATCAGATGTTACGAACCTATTTCACTAATTAATGTTGATTGTAAATTAATATCACGCACTTTGTCATTAAGACTCAAGTCAGTAATGTCAGATATTATCTCCCCTGAACAAACATGCCGTGTGCCTGGGAGAGACATTGCAGACAATTTTCATTCTTTAAGAGATGTTGTTGATATCACTGATCATAAAGATGAGGATGCGTTTTTTTATTAAAATAGATCAAGAAAAAGCATTTGATAGAGTTTCACATAAGGACAAGTTAGATGTTTTGCGTAAATTCAATTTGGGAAAGAATTTTATAACTTGGATTAAAATTTTATACACAGGCATTAAAAGTTCTGTAAAATGTAATGGACATTTAAGTCCATATTTCAAATTATCACGTGGAGTAAGGCAAGGAGACCCGATGAGTTCTATGTTATATGTTCTTATATCAGAACCATAAAATTTGTTGATAAAAAGCAATCCTCTCATTAAAGATATCAAAATCAACAACAGTTCATCTTTAATATATCAACATGCAGATGACACCACAATCACTGTCTCAGATGTTAACTGTTATTGAATCATTTCACACAGTTAGCTTATACTGTCAGGCAACTGGTGCCAAAATTAATATTGAAAAGTCAGAAGTTTTGTTGCTGGGCAAAAAGAGACTTCATGAGTTTAAAATACAAATTCCGGTTAAAGTCAAGAGAGATTGTACAGATATACTAGGCATTTTCCTTGGAGCGGATAAGAAAATGTGTGAAAAATTTAATTGGGAAAAAATAATACTAAAAATACAAACACTGTTAAATTCTTGGATTAGGAGACAACTTACTTTACAAGCAGAGCTATTGTAATAAATGTACTCATGAGTTCTCGGTTGTGGTACATGTTTACTGTAATACCAGTTCCAGGGTGGGTTGAGAATAAATTTACAAAGATATTTAGGCATTTTCTATGGCATAATAAAACTGACAAAACTGCATTTGACACATGCATTGGTGTTCGTTTAGATGGAGGTTTAAATTTACCAAGTTTACGTCTTAAAAAATATGCATTGAGGCTAAAATTGCTGAGAGCTTTCGTTAATAGTCAACTCAACTGTCTTTGGAAACAAACAATGGAATATTTTATGTCTAGTGCATGAATATTTCATGCACTATCTCTGGAATATAATAAATCGTATTTACAGAATATAAGCCCATTTTGGTGCTGAGCTTTTTGCTGCATGGAATGAAATTAATGAAGGAAAAAGACCAGTACATCGAAATATAGTGGACGTTATGAATCAACCACTATTTTAAAATCCACTAATTACATTTAAGGTAAAAACTCTGTTTCAGACGTTCATTGCAAGTGGGATTATTTGTATTAAACATATTTGTTTGGAAGTTATACCCAAATTCATGTCTGAAAATATTATTATGAAAATAGTTCATGAAATTTTACCTGACACAGACACAAGTACAATACAACAATGCTATAGGATCATTTTACATGCGCTTCCGTCAGAGTGGAAAAAGATCATTTTATCTAATGTCAGCAACAATCATTCCTCACAGGACATAATCTGCACAATTGCAGAACAGGATGTATCTGTTGAAGTATTCACAGCGAAATATTGTTATGAAGTTTTCAGGAAAACATATTTCAAGCAACCAATAGCCATCGGCTGGTGGGATAACATTGCCTCAGACATTAATTGGAAAGATATTTGGCTAAATGTATGGCAAATAGACAACTCATCCGATTCTGCAGAGCTAGATTTCAACATTGCTCATAATATTGTATTTACGTATGATAAGCTCTTTAAAATTGGAATGTCAAACACTGATGTTTGTCCAGTGTGTCTAAGTGAAACAGAAGACATTTTACACTTGTTCATTTATTGCAAAGAGTTGCCATCCTTGCAAAGAATAGTGATTGAATTGTTGACAGATGTGTGCCAAGATACAGGTTTTACCTTTGGACAGTTGTCACTCTGGTTATTGTTCGGATTTCTACCAGAAAAGAAATTATCTTGTAAACCATTCATAGACATTGTATTGTCAATATATCGTCTGTGTGTATTTAAAAGGAGAGCCATAATGTCACGCCACAACACCGTCTCATTTGATGTGAGGGGATTATTTAAGTCTATGATAAAGCGTCATTTAAGATTTTTGCATTTTAGATATTCGAAAGTTAATCAGACATCTTCATTCAAAAATACATCATGACCAACACATATATGCAGTTGGACGGAAATGACGTTATTCTCAAAGATCCGTTACATTAAGGTGCTTTTCACAATCATAAATATACTCAGAAAGGGCGGGATACAACTATTCATACTAAAACGTTCTCATAATGGCATATTTGTATATACAAATGTATAATACTACTTATTTTCCTGCCTTTAGAACTGAATTGTTAGTCGCTGCCACCTAAACTCTGTGATCCTCTTTTTATACTTTATGTGGTAGTATCAGCACTGTCTGTACCTGTACCAGTCAGTTAATGTGAATAAATATTTTAAAGAAAAAAAAGAGCACTGGTCTTGTAAACCAGGGGTCGTGAGTTCGATCCTCACTGGGGGCTACATATTTGTTGTCAGTATTTTAATCTTTCCGTCTTTTTGGGTTTGTTTGTAGTTGAGCTGATAAACTTCTCTTCGGGACATCGATGATCATTTGGGACTATCAAATAGGTTTCTTTCAAAACATGCAATAATTTGGTCCTCATTCGGAAGAAACCTTTGTGCAGTTTGAGGCCAACTATTCGTCACATGACTGGAAACAGCTGTGAGTTCACCACAGTGGCATTAGGGACAAATGCATGTGTGAGTTTAACGTGGCCTTTGTTACCCAAGTGCAAGTGCCTTTTAGGGTCTGAATCCATACCCAAGCCTTTACTCGACTCAACTGAAGTTGTACAATTCATATAGTTTAAGTGAACAAAATGTATCTTTCGCACTCAGTATTTGTCAGAAGACATCCATGAAAACGGTATTGTTTGAATGTGTTGTTGCAATCTATTTGTCTTTTCTACTGCAAGAGATCTTAGTCTAAGAGATAAGAGCGAAAATAGGAATTGATACGTTGCGGTTGATGGCCTACTGCCTTCATAGCTCAGTGGATAGAACACTGGTCTTGTAAACCAGGCGTCGTGAGTTCGATTCTCACTGGAGGCTCATTTTTTCTACAGATTTCTATCACCGAGGTGTCAGGATGCCATTGTGCTACCCAGACGGTGAACGTCCCCTCACATGCAAATCGGCCGCCAAGCAAACGTTTCAGTTGCATCAACATGAAAGAATTATCAGCTTGAAAGCAAATTCTGGAACTTTAGGGAGGTAAAGAAGAGAATAAGATGAAATACCCGAGTCACGATTGACCTACTTAATGTTTGTTCAGTTCAATATGCAACATTGCCAATTTTCCATATCCGGATGTATTTGACTGCTTGAAGAGTAGCTGAGTAGTTTGCAGTGAAAATGTTCAGCTGTTTATCAGCTGCCCCGGTGGCACAATCGGTTAGCGCGCCGTACTTATAGTCAGTACCTTCCCCATGATCAGCATGGGATGAGGAATGCGGAGGTTGTGAGTTCGAGCCTCACCCGGGCATGCTTCCTTTTCTTTATTTTTCTGACATTTTCCCAAACACTCTCACTCCCATTACACCCACCAGCGTCATGGAAGTAAGTGTGTGACAGATGAAAATACATCTTGTAAATGGCAGCTGACACATTTTGAAATATGTGAAATTTAGAATATCCCACGCCAATGACGTTTACGCAGATGTGACGGTCAAAATCGCATCGTATAGTTTTTATCTTTAGCGGTTGGTATTAACTAGGTGCTATGGTGGAGTTACGTGCCCTACTCGCACGAGGTTTTCGTGCTGCCATGGCTGCGCCCATGCTCGCTGATGTTTTTTGTTTGCTCTTTAAAAATGATGCCCAAGAGATGTCGTCTCATACAAACGGCTATTATAATATTATACATGCAATAGTATTTCTATCATTAATATGTTCATGCTGTAAGATAAGCAAAATAAGCCATCATAGTTGGGTGAAGTTGTCAACTGTGAACTTCACATGTTTTCCGACGCCTCCGAGGTAGGATATGGAATTATTGCCTATGTTCGTGTTACGAACACATCAAACCAAGTTCACTGCTCTTTGGTGATGTCGAAGTCACGCGTTGCTCCATTAAAGAAAATGGCTATCCCAAGAATGGAATTGACTGCTGCGTCAGTCTCAGTCAAGTAATACAAGTTTTCTGGCAGCTGAGTTGGAATATGAGATTGATGATGTCATCTTCTGGACTGACAGCATGGCAGTGTTGAGATATATCACCAACGAGAAATCACGATTTCAAACTTTTGTAGCCAACCCTGTCGCAGTGATACGTGATGGATCAGATGTTTACCAATGGAGGAACATCGAATCAAAGTTAAACCCATCAGATGCAGCCTCAAGGGTTTGAACATTGATCAATTCTTGTCTGCTGAGTACTGGTTTTGTGGACCAAGTTTCTTGAAGGAGCCAGGAAATGTGTGGGCCCAACTTGATGAACAGTGTCTGCGGATAAGTGACTCCGATGTCGAGCTGAAAAGGACTGTGAATGTGTCACTCAAGTAAGATGATGACATCATGTCAAGACCGTTTTTCAAGTTGGACCAAACTGAAGAGAATAGTAGCTTGGATCCTCCTAGCTAAGGAAATTCTTCTGAAGAAAGTTCAGCGCAAATTCAAGCTAGAAAGCAAAACTGAAAGTGAAGAAAGTGATGCACCTGCAAGTCTAACTGTGGAGATGCTACAAAATGCAGAAAATGCTGTAATTGGTTACATACAGAGAGCACATTACAGCACAGAACTAGATATGTTCCGGACAGGTACTCAGCCTGTCAAGAAGTCAAGCCCGCTGTACCGTCTTGACCCTATTCTCGCAAAGGGGTTGATCAGGGTTGCCGGTCGTCTTCAACGAGCTGAAATCTCCTATGAATCCAAGCATCCTGTGCTGATACCCAAGGAAAGCCCTGTAGCTAGACTTATTCTTATGGATATTCACAATTCTGTAGGCCATCTTGGTAAGAACTCCATGCTTTGTGCCTTAAGAGAAAAGTACTGGATTCCTGGTGCAGAGACACTGATCAAGCAGTTTGTATCCAAATGTGTTGTGTGCCGTAAGTACAAAGCTGCACAGATGGGTCAGAAAATGGCAGACCTGCCTATGGATCGGCCCAACGAGCCCCCGCTTTCTCGAACAGATATGGACTATTTTGGACCACAATATGTGAAGCGTGGTAGAGGGGAAGTTAAGCGCTATGGCGTTATCTTCACTTGTATGGCATTACGTGCTGTACACCTCGATGTAGCAAGCTCTGACAACAGATTCTTGTGTATATTGTCTGCGTCGATTCATTGCCAGGAGGGGCAAGCATAAAGTCATATGGTCTGACAACGGCACAAATTTGATTGGATGCGAAAAGGAAATGCGCCAAGAGATTGACAAATGGAATCAAGCAGAAATTCACAAAGACCTTGCTCAAAAGAACATTTTGATCCCATAATGGTGGTGTTTGGGAACGTTTAATTCGAAGCGTTCGAAAAGTACTGAACGGTATAGTGAGTCAGCAAACACATAAGCTGGATGATGAGTCTAGTAACGCTATTCTGTGAAGTGGAAGCTATATTGAATGCTAGACCTATCACAAGCAATCCGGACAGCCCTAGTGATTTACCTCTCCTTACGCCGAATCACCAGGTTGTTGCGTCTACATGGAGGTGACGTGACAACGCCTGCTCTGTTCTCGAAGTGTGACAACTACGTGAAGCGGCGATGGAGATACGTACAGTATCTCGCTGATGTGTTTTGGTGCAGGTGGGTCAGAGAGTACCTGCCTATGCTGCAAGCCAGACAGAAATGGATCTAGAAGAAAAGAAATGTTGCAGTTGGTGACATAGTGCTGTTGACCGACAGCGCTCCGCGAAAACTCATGGAAAATGGGTAAGGTCGTGGAAGTCTATTCGGACAAGAAGGGACTTGTTTGAAGTGCAAAAGTACGAAAGCCTAATGCTGCCACTTTGTAGCACAAAATATTTTTTTTTCAAAGACAGTTCTCGTTACTTCAATTATTTACTCGTTGCTTCGAGTATTTTTTCGTTATTTCAATAATTTTCTCGTAACTTGGAGTTTTTTCTCGTTATTTCAAATATTTTTCGTTGCTTCGATTAATTTTTCGTTACCTCGAGAAGTTTCAGTCAAAAACTTGAAATTTCGAATATTTTCTCGTTGCTTCAAGTTTCTTTAAAAAACTTGAAATTTCGAGTATTTTCTCGTCGGTTCAAGTTTCTTTCAAAAACTTGAAATTTCGAATATTTACTCGTTACTTCAAGTTTCTTTAAAAAACTTGAAATTTCGAGTATTTTCTCGTTGCTTCAAGTTTCTTTCAAAAACTTGAAATTTCGAATATTTACTCGTTACTTCAAGTTTCTTTAAAAAACTTGAAATTTCGAGTATTTTCTCGTTACTTCAAGTTTCTTTCAAAAACTTGAAATTTCGAGTATTTTCTCGTTGCTTCAAGTTTCAGTCAAAAACTTGAAATTTCGAGTATTTTCTCGTTGCTTCAAGTTTCTTTCAAAAACTTGAAATTTCGAGTATTTTCTCGTTGCTTCAAGTTTCTTTCAAAAACTTGAAATTTCGAATATTTTCTCGTTGCTTCAAGTTTCTTTCAAAAACTTGAAATTTCGAATATTTTCTCGTTGCTTCGATTTCATTTTTCTTAATTTCTAAGTTTGATGAAGCTAGCATGTATATTTTACGAGATCTGCCCCGATCAAGATGACATCCTCATAGTCACACACACCCCACAAGCTACACCCTACACCACCCGAGTTTCAGTGGTCATAAAACAAACTTTCAGTTCAATAGGGAGGATGCGCACCCTTGCAACATCTTATCTTCCCATAAAGCAGACCTCACAAAAGACAGACCGCTTAAAACAACACACTTTAGGGTTGTTTGCATAAGGCTTAATTAAGCTGATAATAATAACATGTGCCCAGATATGGAAACTATACTTTGTTTTAATTCATGTAATGAATTATGATTTTTATATTAAGACTTTTTATATTAAAAGTGCTTGAGAACATTCTCAGCTTCTCAAGCAACTCAGTTCTCGACTACTTTTCACTCTAATTACAAGTAAATTAAGAAAGATGGAAATGTGTTGTTACTATACTCTGTAGTGACTGGTAGAAGAACAAACAGAATTTTCATTCTTTTCTCAAAAACACAAAAGGTGAAACATAGAACATACCTGTATATGTGAATATAATTAATATATTTACATGATATCGTTTGAAAAGGCACAGTGTGTCATACATTTGGATAATTTGAGAGTGAGTGGTTGATAATCACATTTCATGAGAAAAATACATGTACAGGTAGAGGGATTCACACAGAAATGATATTCGTTGTTGTTCGACAAGTGGTGGGCATATTAGTAAAACATGGAATTCGTCACATATGGCTTGTTTGCAAAGATTACAAAGTCGGCTTTCTTTCAAACCATTCAGACAGCGCCCTGTTTCCATTGGTAACCTATGATTTGTTGTCCTAACTTTTTTCAGTGAAATTCTACTTTGTAAGGTTAATTTAAGATAAGGTTCTGGAATAAGTTCAATTTCATACATTGTGAAATGAAATCCATTTGATGATTGAGTATTGCTTAAATTCCAAGATTGAACAGACTGTATACTATGTACTGACTCCAAGTGAACTCATTAATGGAATAGGGGTGGAGAGCATGGCTGAGCTAACTAGTGTACTCACTGAATTTATCTTACAGGAGGTCGGTCATTTTGGAGTGAACCGCAAATAAGACTTAACTGTGAAATGATACCATATATTCGATAACTTTGAGGATTTGACTGAAGTCAATTTGCTCCAAAAGCATACCATTTTGGTATGAATATCAGTACGAATTGCTTTGCTTCCAGTCTCCACATACAACATGTGGCGAAGCAGTTTTCTTGAAAATATTAAATGAACAATTTCAATAACACTTAAAGTTTCATATGGCCAGAGGTCGTATAACCATTTCTAAACTTAATGTTGTCTTTTTTATCAGGACTCCATACCACAATTTTCAACGACACAGCTAAATTAAACCTTGTGCAACCAACCATAAAATGTGTTGTTTTAAGTGGTCTGTCTTTTGGTCTTTTGATACCTTCCCAAGCATATTTCCTAAACTATTCATGATAACTTCATCAGACTAGGAACACGTATCAAGCATGATAGGTTTGCCATTTGGGGTTTAAACCCAGATATGAACCTTAAGCTTGTGCGGTTTCCTCCCAAATGTGACTTAGGCTGTGGATATGTGGGTGTCATGTTGTTCGGAGATTTCCTTAAACTATACATGCTAGCTTCATGAAATTTGGCACACGTACCAAGCATGATCCATAGATGTGCCATTTGATGGTTATACTCAGATATGAATGTTATTTTTTTGCTGTATCCATGGACATGTGACTTAGGCTGTGACTATGAGGATGTCATCTTGCTCGGAGCAGATCTCCTAAAATATACATGCTACCTCCATCAGACTTAGAAATTAAGAAAAAGGAATCGAAGCAACGAGAAAATATTCGAAATTTTAAGTTTTCGAAAGAAACTTGAAGCAACGAGAAAATACTCGAAATTTCAAGTTTTTGAAAGAAACTTGAAGTAACGAGTAAATACTCGAAATTTCAAGTTTTTGAAAGAAACTTGAAGCAACGAGAAAACACTCGAAATTTCAAGTTTTTGACTGAAACTTCTCGAAGTAACGAGAAATTAATCGAAGCAACGAAACCAATATTTGAAATAACGAGAAAATACTCGAAGTTACGAGAAAATTATTGAAATAACGAGAAACTACTCGAAGCAACGAGTAAATAATTGAAGTAACGAGAATTGTCTTTGAAAAAAAATATCTTATGCTACAAAAGTGGCAGCATTAGGCTTTCGTACAAAAGTTCACACAAGTTTGTCTGAAATTGTGAGGCCCATAGACAAGCTCTGTATGCTGCTTGACAGAAGACACTCATAAAAACGGTATTGTTTGAATGTGCTGTTGCAATCTATTTGTGTTTTCTACTGCAAGAGATCTTAGTCTAAGAGATAAGAGCGAAAATAAGAGTGAGTGAGTGAGTGAGTTTAGTTTTACGCCGCACGCAGCAATATTACAGCTATATGGCGGCGGTCTGTAAATAATCGAGTCTGGACCAGACAATCCAGTGATCAACAACATGAGCATCGATCTGCGCAATTGGGAACCGATGACATGTGTCAACCAAGTCAGCGAGCCTGACCACCCGATCCCGTTAGTCGCCTCTTACGACAAGCTGAGTCGCCTTTTATGGCAAGCATGGGTTGCTGAAGGCCTATTCTACCCCGGGACTGCGAAAAAAAGAATTGATAAATTGCGGTGGATGGCATACTGCCTTCATAGCTCAGTGGATAGAGCACTGGTCTTGTAGACCAAACAACCTAGTTGATAAATGGAGATTTAAAAACTATGAAAAGTGAGTGAGTGAGTTTAGTTTTACGCCGCACTCAGCAATATTACAGCTATACGGCGGCGGTCTGTAAATAATCGAGTCTGGACCAGACAATCCAGTGATCAACAACATGAGCATCGATCTGCGCAATTGGGAACCGATGACATGTGTCAACCAAGTCAGCGAGCCTGACCACCCGATCCCGTTAGTCGCCTCTTACGACAAGCTTAGTCGCCTTTTATGGCAAGCATGGGTTGCTGAAGGCCTATTCTACCCCGAGACCTTCACGGGTCAACTATGAAAAGAAAGAATCCACGAGAATACAGTCTGTGCTAGGAAGTACGAAACAATCTAGAATCGATCTGATCATTGTTTCAAGAGATCTCATTACAAGTGCTGTAAGTAGTTACATTAGATATTCCTCTGTGAGCGATCACAGTATAGTAGCCCTCAGATTGGACTTTTCTTCAGTAGAAAGAGGTCCTGGGGTATGGATTTTTAATAATCAGCTTCTGGAAGATTTCACATTCTACTTACGAATTATTGCATTAATAGAGGAGACAAAACAATGCCCTTTACTTAAAACAGATCCATTGATATGGTGGGATAACTTAAATACAAATCTAAAACATTTTCCAGATTTTTTGCATCTAAGAAAAGCAGGGAAGCAAAAGCTGATTATTATAAAATTCAAAATAAGCTTAGAATTGAATATCGTAAAATATCCCCCATTCCGGGCTGTAAATCTACCGATTTACAATTATTGGAAAATGAATTAGAGGTGTATGGGAATAATAAATGCAAGGGTGCTATTCTCAGGTCAAAAGCTCAGTGCACGCTGGAGTCAGATAGAAACTTACTTTTTGAACCTTGAAAAAAAGTAAACAACAGGCTAATTCAATAAAATCACTATACAAGGAAGATGGTACTATAGCCAGGAATACAGAGGATATTTTAGATACTGTTCATCAATTTTAATCATCCTTATTTACTGCTGAGCAATGTGATTTAGTAAAACAACAAAGTCTCGTTGATAATATAGGGAAAAAACTTTCTGAAGAAGAAAAAAAATCATGTGACGTAACTATTTCTCAGAGTGAGCTTACTGAGGCACTCAGAGGGATGAAAAAGAATAAATCACCAGGTCCGTACGGTCTAACTGTTGAGTTTTATTTAGATGGTATATACAAAGAGCGTAATCTTTCTCGATCCATGCAAAAAAGAGTATTATTAGTTTGTTTTATAAAA
This sequence comes from Haliotis asinina, assembly GCF_037392515.1. NCBI lineage: Eukaryota > Metazoa > Mollusca > Gastropoda > Lepetellida > Haliotidae > Haliotis > Haliotis asinina. The sequence goes on from NC_090293.1 coordinate 4,082,426, forward strand.
TGAAAGGTGACAAAAGGGACATTAATCAATGAGATGGGTCTGTAACACTTACTGTAGATTCTAAGCTCATTTCTAGAGTGTTGTCCTTGAGATTGAGAAATGTGATGGCTTCAGTCGTCTCCCCTGAACAATCTTGTTGCATACCAGGAAGAGACATAGCCAGTAACCTACATTCTGTTAGAGATGTCATTGATGTTGTCAGTAATCATAATGATGACTCCTATCTCATTAAAATTGATCAAGAAAAAGCCTTTGATAGCGTATCACACCACTATTTATTTCAAATTCTTAGGAAATTTAACTTTGGAGATTTTTTTCATTTCATGGATTAAGATCCTATATAATGATATAAAGAGTTCTGTGAAATGCAATGGTCATTTGACACCATACTTCACATTAACTCGTGGAGTTAGGCAGGGGGATCCAATGAGCTCTATGTGTTGGTGTCAGAGCCACTGAATTTAAGAATAAATAACAATCCTGATATTCATGGAATTAACATCAGTAATGATATTGATTCTTTAAAGGTCACATGCAACGTAAAACACAACTTTGCAGATTCTGATACCTTTCGGTATGCACTTACCGAAACAAATCATCCAAATTCCCTATTCAACCTATAAAGTTGAAAAAACACGCGATGAAAAACGCCCGCGAAACCGGAGTTCACACGATTCACTAAATTCCCCCCAGCGCTGGGATAAAAGTGGTTTCAACATCTCTGCTGCGCTTCGCCCATAACGCATGCGCAGTGAATAGGTTCGCGGAGCTTGAAACAGTATGCATGCTCGGGGTATGAGGTCGTGAGCAATAGTCTAATCTTGGTTGTGTACACAAACAAGTAAATAATCTACTCGTTACATAAACAAGCTTGTTGATTGTAGTAAGCAGCCTCTGTCACAGAGAAAGCTCAATGTCTGGTTTACTGACACATGTATGTCTGCCTGCCTATCTGCTAAAGACAATATACAATAGACAGCTTCAATCATTGACCACATGCAGTTTGAACTTAACACCTATCTGGCTATACGCCATAAACAAAATAACTTGATTTATGACCAGTGCATCCGAATCCAGTCTATGCCACATTATGTAATTAGGCAGGTGTGATCAGTGTACACATGACATGTTTTTATGTCTATGGGTTGCAAACAAACTACATCCATTTCTTCGGATGACTGGATTTGACGGAAACTGGTGCAAACTTTTTCAAGTCCTGCTTTGTACTTGGACGAAAGGCACTTTCCAGTCACGCAGTAGTTCACCATCTCTGCTGAGATGATTTTTGATTTGATCGAACTCAAATTCAGAGAACGTGCATTTACAAAACCCAACATCTCTATACATTCTCTAGGGATAACAACTTATTCTAGTGTACATATGATTTTGTTTGACAACGATATATGAATCCATACTCAAACGGTGCATCACGTACAATAAAAGAAGTTGTTATCCATAAAGAATCTTACTTTCTTGTGACTAGCCATACTTATAAAAGGCCCATCAAACAGATCATCTTTCTGTACACACAATGAGCCCTCAGCGTATCAGCAAATGAACCAGCCAATCGGAAGTCGTCGTTACCCTTGAGTGCACAGCCACCCGCTATGACTAGGTTCGGTCTCCCGAAGGATTCGTTTCGAGGGAAGTAAGCCCAAGTACAAAATATTGCACTTTTGAATCGCGATTGTACGCTTATAATTTTGTTTATTGGTTTTTTAACAAGCAGCAATGCATATTAGATGTCATGAATAAGTGATAATTGTGTTTTAATTATGTTTAATTTTTTTTGGTTGCATGTGACCTTTAATATGCCAACATGCCGATGACTTAACAGTTACTGTCTCAGATGTTAAGTCTGTCCTAGAAACATTTAGTACAGTTAACTTATATTGTGAGGCAACGGGTGCAAAAATCAATATTGAAAAATGTGAAATTTTGTTTTTGGGTAAAACTAGGTTTAGAGATTTTTCACTCAACATTCCGGCTAAAGTAAAAAGGGATTGTATAGAAGTATTGGGCATTTGTTTTGGCATCGACAAAACAATGTGTGAAACTTTAAACTGGAGAAAGAAAATAGACAAAATACAAGCATTGTTAAATTCATGGCTGCGTAGACAGTTAGCTTTTAGGCTGAAATTACTGAGAGCCTATGTCAATTGTAGGCTCAGTTGTTTTTTTATGAAACAAATTTTGTATATTTTATGTCACATCTTCTGAAAATGAACTTAGGAATTAATGCTTTATCACTTGAATATGATAAAGCCTATTTACAGAATATAAGTCCATTTTATTCTGAGTTATTAGCTGCATGGAATGAATTGAATGAAGGGAAAACATCATTGCTTAAAAATGTAGACGATATCATGAATCAGCCAATATTTAAAAATCCATTGATTACATTCAATGGAAAAACTCTTATGTTTCAGTCATTTATTTCAAGTGGAATTATTTGCATCAAGCATATTTGTTTTGAAGTTATTCCAAGATCCATGTCTGGACACATTATTGTTAAAATAATCCATGACACTTTACCTGAGATAGATGTGAGTACCATACAACAATGTTAGGGCACTGGGGGCCTGTAATCGTGTTCCCTTTGCTCAACACACCCCTTCGACCCTTACTTCACCTAGACGGGTGGTTGAATGGGCCCGGTTCAACCAATCGGCTGGTCACGCCAAGCCCTGAGCATTACTTTATGTAATGTTGCAAAAATTTTGATAATTGTCAAATGTATATTATTAGGTCTTGGCCGATTTTTTGCCTTTCTGAATTTCAATTTTACAAATTCATGTTTTTTTGCCTAGAGTCGTATGTCGAGAAGGCGGTGGCTCATGGGCAAATCTGGTGGAATTATTAATCCTTTAATTCTTCAGCTGGAGTATGTCATCCGAGTATCCTTGGTGCTGTAAGCTGGAGGCCCGCTTACTTTAGCATTGTCCTTGTGATACTCCGTGATGGGTGGGGAGCTCGGATGATGAACCAGATTAAACTAACCATTGGCCGCGTTTCGTCGTGATTGAGACACCTGACAAGACACCGTTAAAGCTTAACCCCTTTGCTGTCTCCAAAGATATTCAAGGTATTGCTGGAGATGTGAAAAACATTAGACGCTTACGTTCGGGGCGCTGTTAGTTGAATGTAGTAAAAAAATAACAATCAACCAACCTGATGAACATCAAATCTTTCGTGGGCATACCAGTCACGGTGTCTGCTCATAAAACCTTGAACACAAGCAAAGGTATCGTTAGAGATCGAGATCATTGTTTGATGATATGTCGGACCTTGATGTAGGATCTGAAATGAAGGATCAAGATGTACTCTACGCCAAGCGCTTTTCAACTCGGAGAAACAACGAAACCATCAAAACCAATACGTATCTGTTTACTTTTTCCTCTCCAAATAAGTGAAGGCAGGCTACTGTAACATTCAGGTTGATACATACACCCCCAACCCGCTCAGGTGTTCTAAATGCCAGAAATATGGACAGGTGTAAATACTTGCACATTGTCTGTTGTGTGTGCTAAAAAATGCACCAATTGCTCAGGCGACCATTCTTCATTTTCTAAACAGTGTCCTATTTGGAAAGAGCAAATGGAGATCAACAAAATAAAATGTACTCCAAATATCTCTTTTTCGGTGGCCAAAAAACTTGTAAAGAGATCTGAACTTTCAGAAAGTTATGCTACAGTAGCAAAAACACCATTGGAGTCTAGCTCTAAAATAACAAAATCATCAACAGGCTGCCACACTACAATGACTTGGGTAAATTACGATTCTCCGCAGCCTTTGTACCCTGCTGTATCATCTCGGACTGAGGAATCACTTCCTAGTACATCCAAGTCTTCTTCTGATCACAAATCATCATCATCTCAGTCACTCTCAAAGTTTCAATCGACAGCTGATAGTCAGCAAACAATGAAAAGTAAACCTAAGCCTAAGTCTGATGTTTCAAAACAACAAACTGGCAGAGCTCCTAAAGGGTCACAAAATAAAATACAACTGTTACATACAACAGATACATTTGACCTTCGTCATTTTAATGCATATCATTCTTTTTCACCTCCGGGTGATAGAGCCACTGGCGGATCATCCATTCTAGTCAAACAAAACGTTATTCAAAGCCCTGTTTCACTTAATACTAATATGCAGGCTGTTGCAGTGAGAATTACTTTACATGTAACGTTTACGCTATGCTCTCTTTATATTTCACCATCTTCGGCGTTTGCCAAAACCGATCTTCAAGCTCTATATGATCAGCTCCCGAAGCCCTGTATTATAATGGGAGATTTAAATGGGCACAACCCACTCTGGGGTAGTGTAAATACAAACACTACAGGTAAATTGTTGGAGGACTTTTGTTCTGACAATGATTCATGTATTTATAATGATGGTTCCAACACATATTTACACCCTGGTACAGGGAGTTATTCTGCTCTCGACTTGTCACTTACAAATTCAGAACTATTAAATGAATTTGAATGGTCAGTCCACGATGACCTGTATGGAAGTGACCATTTTCCTACTATATTAAAAGCTGTAACTCCATCTGATGTTCCTCCATCATGAAGGCGGACTTTTAAAAAGGCTAACTGGGCTTTATATGAAACACTGTGTGCTGGAAAACTTAAACCCGAACGTTTTATTGACGTTCCTGATGCTATTAAATGTTTTACTGATGAACTGAATTCCATAGCTGATGAGTGTATACCAAATTCCTCTGTAGTTCCACACATAAGAAAACCATGGTTCAACGATGAGTGCAAACAAGCTAGGAAGGCAAGGAAAAAGGCAGAACATTATTTCCGTCGCCATCCTATGGTGCATAATTTGAATAAATTTAAAATTTGAAATGCTAAAGCACGGCGTACTTTTCAACAAAACAAACGCCAATCTTGGCAAAACTATGTATCCAAAATAAATTCTCGGACACCCATGTCCAAGGTATGGAACACGGTCCAGAAAATTAAAGGTAAAGGTACTAAATCTACTGCCCATTATCTTAAACATGGAGATCAATTGCTTACTGATAAATCAGATATTGCTAATAAACTGGGTGAAACCCTTGCTAAACACTCTTCCTCTTCAAATTATGTACCGAAATTCCAGCAATATCAAAAACAAGAAGAAAAGAAAACTATTAATTTCAATTCTGATAATGGGGAAGATTATAATGAAACGTTTTCTATTCATGAGCTCCATACTGCTCTTGATCAAGCTCATAACACTGCTACAGGAGCTGATAACATACATTATCAACTCCTGAAGCACTTACCAGAATACTGCCTAGCAACTCTTCTCAATATTTTTGATGATATTTGGACATCGGGTAACTTTCCTCCTTCATGGCGTGACGCCATAGTAGTACCAATACCTAAACCTAGACGTGATCATACGGATCCATCCAATTATCGTCCGATTTCATTAACTAGCTGTGTTTGCAAGACCATGGAACGCATGATAAATAATCGACTAGTTTGGTACTTGGAAACAAATAACCTTATAACTGATATACAGTGTGGTTTCCGTAAAAACAGAAGTACTGTCGATCACTTAGTGCGTTTAGAATCATTTGTTAAAAATGCACTAATTAATAGTGAGTGAGTGAGTTAAAATTTGACATCGCATCGGCAATATTACAGCCATATAGCGATGAAAACAAGGTAATCAATCTAAAACATCCGTCGACAAAGGACAGTAAAACTACCTAGATTATCACAGATATATTGACATTAAAACTAGTCATGAAATCTAAAATATTTTAACTTGAGAGGACGATACAATGTATAAAACAGGCTATAGTTCGCCAACAACTGAAGGTAAATCACCATACTAGGGACCATGGGGACTTACAGTGCTTTTGCTACCTGCATGGACCCTAGCTGGATTTATATCATCCCTTCAGCTGCAGGCGATGAAGTGAATTTTTGCCAAACTTAAAATGACAGGGATACTACAATTAAAATAGACGGTAAAATGAAATTACCTTTGAATGCCTTGGGACTTATGTACCTTCTCAGGAGGACAATAATTTTACACTACTTCAACCCCTTGAAGGTACAGCCACTAATGATCTCAGTTACTAATCCAAATTACCACTCATAAAATATTTATCTATTTACAAATCTGATAACAAATTCAATTCTTTTAAAAATGCGATAATTAAATGATAACTAACATTACTAAAAAGATCCTTCATAGTTCGTGTTTGAAAATAGTTATCCCTTGTGATGGAATATTCAACACAGTCAAGCAAGACATGCTTGACTGTGATTCTTTCATCACAAGGGATGCAGAACGGAGGATCCTCACCTTTCAATAGGTATTCATGAGTATATCTTGTGTGACCAATACGACATCGTCGCATGATTATCTCTTCAAATCTGGACTGACAACCCAAGTGGGTATTACCAACATAAGGTTTTATTTCATGTAATTTATTTAAACTCACTTGGGTGTCCCACTTCCTTTGAATCAGATGACGGACATACGATCTAATTATAGCTCTGTAATCAGAGTATGGAATATGAAGTGGTGTCACAGATTTGTTTAATGCTGCCTTAGCAGCAAGATCGGCCATGGTGTTATCAGAAATGCCAGCATGGCTGGGCAACCAACAAAAGACGATGTCATATTGGCCAGTAGCAAGTTTATTATATAACTCAATAATTTCTATTAAAAGTGGATGTTTACATGATAAATTTTTAATTGCCTACAGACATGAAAGAGAGTCAGAAAATGTTATATATTGTTTATGCTTAGGATGTCTTTGAATATATTTAAGGGCTGTTAATATTGCGTTAGCTTCTGCTGTAAAAATAGAACTGTTATCTGGTAATCTAGAAGATATTTTTCTGGATCCAATGACAGTGGCACAAGCTACTGCGCCACCATCCTTGGATCCATCAGTAAATAATGATTTGTATGCATTGTATTTAATTTTAATTGATTGTATTCTTGTTTATATTGTAATTCATCAGTTTGCGATTTTTTAAAAGTTGTCAGTGTTAAATCAACTTGTGGCCTTACTAGTTGCCAAGGAGGAGAAGAAAGAAGGCGGAAAGGAGCTATATTTTCCAGTTCAATGCCGGCAGCAGAAATGAGTGATTGTATTCTGAGCCCCAGAGGTGGAGCAAGAGAAGACTTTTTGTTATACAGATGCTCATAAAGAGGAGTAAACACAGAGTTATAAGTAGGGTTGGACTCCTTGGAATATAGTTTTGTGACATATTGTAATGATAATTTGATACGGCTCTGTTTTAGGGATGGCTCATCAGCCTCGACATAAAGACCGTCAATAGAAGAAGTACGGAAAGATCCAAGACACAATCTCAGACCCTGATTGTGAATAGAATCAAGTATTTGGAGGTTGCTTTTAGAGGCTCCACCATAGACGATGGATCCGTAATCTAGTTTGGAACGGATTAGTGCTCTGTATAATTGGAGGAGGGTCTTCTGATCCCCTCCCCATTTAGAACTGGCAACAACTTTCAGTAAATCTAGAGCCTTCAGGCATTTATTTTTCAAGTACTTTATGTGAGGTAAAAACGTCAGGTGATGATAAAAAATTATACCTAAGAACTTAGCTTCTTTAACAACTTTTATAGGAGTGCCATCTAGAACTAAATCTGGATCCTTGTGAGGCTTATATTTCCAACAGAAGTGTATACATTTTGTTTTAATCTTCGAAAATTTAAATCCATTTTCTAACGACCACTCATGAATTCTATTTAAACATAATTGTAACTGCCTTTCAATAGTATTCATATTTTTTCCACGACATGAAATGTTAAAATCATCCACAAAAATAGATCCATCAATGGAATCATTTAAAACCTTAGAAAGACTATTGATTTTTACACTGAACAATCTGACAGATAAAATGCTGCCTTGTGGGACACCCTGATCCTGATTATAATGATCTGACAGGGTAGATCCCACTCGGACTTGAAATTGTCTGTCATTTAAAAACCTGGATATGAACTGAGGCAAACGGCCACGTAATCCTAAATCATGTAAATCTTTTAAAAATCCGTGTTTCCATGTAGTGTCGTATGCCTTTTCTAAGTCAAAGAATATAGACACTGCATGTTGATTTTGAATCATTGCATTTTTAACGAATGATTCTAAGTGGAAGTCGCGGTGGCTGAGCGGGCTAGGCGGCTGACTTTGTGTGCTGGCGATTAGGTGCCTGACTCTGAGGGTGCGGGTTCGAATCCCGGATGGGACTCAACCGAAAAAAAAGTACTAGAATTTGTACTTTACTAAGAAAGTGAAATCCCAAATATGACATATGTTACGAATGATTCTAATCGAACTAAATGGTCAATAGTACTTCGATTTTTCCGAAATCCACACTGAATATTTGTTATTAGATTATTAGATTCTAAGTATCATGTCAGTTTATTGTTGACCATGCGTTCCATGGTTTTGCAAACGCAGCTGGTTAATGAAATAGGTCTATAATTTGAGGGGTCAGTATGGTCACGTCCAGCTTTAGGTATGGGCACAACTATTGCTTCACGCCATGATGGGGGGAAGTTACCAGACGTCCAGATTTCATCAAAGGTTGCAAGTAGTTTCCGAACATGCTTCTGGTAAGTGCTTCAGGAGTTGATAATGGATATTATCCGCTCCCGTAGCAGTATCATGAGCTTGACTAAGTGCAGTATGAAGTTCGTGGATGGAAAACAACTCATTGTAATTTTCTCCATTATCGGAAGTAAAGCTGATATTTTTCTTTTCTTGTTTTTTTTTTATATCTTATAAATTTAGGATCGTAATTAGATGAGGAAGAATGTTTAGCAAGAGTTTCCCCAAGTTTATTTGCAATATCGTATGTATCGGTTAAAAGGTGATCCCCATCTTTAAGGTGCTGGACACTAGATTTAGACCCTTTGCCCTTTATCTTCTGAATCATATTCCAGACTTTGGATATAGGCGGTCGTGAATTTATCCTGGAGACAAAATTGCGCCATGATTGGCGTTTGTGTTGTTTAAATGTACGCCTTGCTTTTGCATTTAAAATTTTAAAGGTATTAAAATTATGTACCATAGGATGGCGACGGAAATAACGCTCAGCCTTTTTCCTTGCCTTGCTTGCTTGTTTGCAATCATTGTCAAACCATGGTTTACGAATGTGAGGGTTTGCAGAGGACCTAGGAATACATGCATCAGCTATGTCATGTAGTACATCAGAGAAACGTTTTATCGGATCTGAAGCATTACGTAGAAGAGCATGCGTTAATTTGTTTGATGTTTCTTTTTCAAACAAGGACCACTTTGCCTTTGAAAAATTCCATCGTGTTGAAGGAAGGTTATCAGATGGTACAACAGATCGTAATACAGTGGGGAAATGGTCACTGCCACAGAGGTCATCATGGACTGACCATTCGAAATCAGAAAGTAGAGTGGAATCAGAAACAGATAAGTCAAGAGACGAAAAGGTTCCTGTCCCTGGGTGTAAATTGGTTTTAGAATTGTCATTGAAAATGCATAAATCATTCTGTGAAATTAATTCTTCCAATGTCTTCCCTTTATTGTTTGTATTAGCACTTCCCCAGAGCGGGTTATGTCCATTAAGGTCGCCCATAATGATACACGGCTAGGAAGTTGATCATACAGTGCCTGAAGATCGGTTTGATGGAGATTAGAAGATGGTGGAATATAAAGAGAACACAAAGTAAAGACAATGTGTAATGTTATACGCACAGCAACAGCTTGAAGTGGAGTATCTAGTGGAACTCGGCTCTGGAAGATACCTTGTTTCACGAAGACTGATGAGCCTCCAGTTGTTTTAACACCTGGAGGCGAAAAGAAATGATATGAATTATACTGCCGAACATCCAAGTGATCGGTATTCTTCAGATACGTTTCTTGGAGACAAAATGCTGATGGACTTATGTGTTGTATTAATAACTGTAGGTCAGTTAGATTATTCCTAAGTCCTCTACAATTCCATTGAATAATGTTTCAGGAGCTATTCATGGTGGCTCGATTGGTGATCTACACCGGGGTGGGGGTCCACTCCCATGTACTTGAGGTGAAGGGAGAGCCTCCATATCAAGAAGCCCATATGAGTTATGGACCTCAACTGGGAATGAGGAAGAAGGAACCTTCAAATTTTGTCTCATCTGTTTCTTCTCCTTTTGTGTTAATTGGACAGTATCCTGAATAAGTTCACTTTCAATTTCTGGTTCTATGTCAGACTGAGTCATCTTGGTCTGTGAAGCTGAAGTATGACAATGTGAAGCATAGTGACTGAGTAGTATCACCAAATGTAAGCTGCTCGTCTTTCACCCATGATATAGTTGTTTGACAACTTTTCGAAGCAGTAAGAACTTTGTTAACATGAGTAGGAGCTGCAGATGAAACAGTAGCAGAATATGTTTTGGCCGACGTAATTATGGAAGGATGCTGAACCAATTTTTTTGCTTCTTGGTAAGAAACATTTTGAGTATACTTTATTTTGAGAATGTTAGATTCATGAACATATCGAGGGCAGATTTTGGATGAAGCAGTATGGTCATTTGCACAGTTTGCACATTTGGTGGTGTCACTAGTGCAATCTGAGCTCTCATGAGCGCCACCACAACGGACACACACAGTATTACGAGTGCAGGATTTTGCCCCATGACCAAATTTCTGACACTTAAAACATCGGAGCGGGTTTGGTATGTATACCTCCACCCCAATGTTGAAGTATCCAGCCTTGATTGATTTTGGAATTTGTTGAAGAGCAAATATGTGTTTGTTTTGAATATTTTATAATTTTGGTTTTTGGTGAAACGCTTCACAGCTGTAACGCCTTGGTCTTTTAGTTCGGCAACAATCTCACAATCGTCCATGTCAGAGAGAACACGCCCATAATCTATAATGATACCTTGACAGCAGTTGAGAGTTTTGTGTACTGAGACAACTACCTTGATATTAACAAATTGTTGTAACCCCAGCAGATTGACGGATTGTTGCCTTCGTGTACATTCAACTAAGAGTGAACCATTTCGAAGCCGTGTAACATTTTTCACGACTCCACAAATACTTTCAATACCTTTGGAAATGGCAAACGGATTCAATTTCACCGGGTCACCATCAGCAGAAGTGATAACAATAAACAGAGGCCATGAAGTACTATTGGTAGTAATTGCTTCATCGTCAGATGAAACACAATCTACATGTCTCCTTTTGTAATTTTCTGATGAACCAGATTGTGTGTGTTTTGCCATGGTGGTAGAATAGGATTCAACACCCTTGCTCCCCACCCGCCATCGAATGTCAACAAGGACGGTGATGCAGGGGAAGCCAGCCTGCAACGCCAGGGTTACAAAGGTGTCATATTCCAGAATACATAGACATGAAAAGCCATGACACAGTTCTTAAGAACACGTAATTCAGAGGTCTATATAACCAGATTGGCCCATGAGCCACCGCCTTCTGGCATTGGACTCTAGGCAACGAGACAATGATAATTTGTGTATTGAAATTTTCAAATAACCAAGACCCAATAGTATAAAAGGTGCAATAATGACAATCACTAAGCACAGGGCTTGGCGTGACCAGCCAAGTCAGGGCCAAAGTGGTGTGTTAGGCAACAGGAACACGATTACAGGCCCCTGTTGCCCTCAACCACCAGGATCCTTTCCTCCACCGACACAGGGACGCAACCCACAGCAAACGGGTTGGTGGACCAAATTTCCCCCCGGGTCCACAACGGGGGTGATGGCGAGCTCTTAGAGTTACCCAGCACCCACCACGAGGAGGTGGCTCGCCACGGGTGCCGCACTAATTAAAAAACAAGATGCTGTGTCTATCTTTTTTGATCTAGAAAAAGCATATGACACAACCTGGAAATATGGTATTTTAAGAGACCTACATGACTTCGGCTTGCGAGGTTGTTTACCTCAATTTATAGCCAACTTTTTAAATGACAGACAGTTTCAAGTTCGAGTGGGTTCTACCCTGTCTGACCATTACAATCAGGATCAGGGTCTTCCACAAGGCAGTATTTTGTCTGTCACTTTTTTTAGCATCAAGATTAACAGTTTATCTAACGTTTTAAACGATTCAATTGATGGATCGTTATTTGTGGATGATTTTATTATGTCTTGTCGTGGGAAAAATATGCATATCATTGAACGGCAACTGCAGTTGTGTTTAAACAAAATAAATGGTGTTTTGAAAACGGCTTTAAATTTTCTAAATTCAAAACTAATTGTGTACATTTTTGCAGAAAATATAAAACACATAAGGACCCTGAACTAAATCTAGATGGCACTCCCATCAAAGTTGTAAAGGAGGCCAAGTTCTTGGGCCTAATCTTTGACTCCCATTGAACATTTCTGCCTCATATCAAGTCCCTTAAAACTAAATGCCTGAAGGCTCTTGACTTGTTGAAAGTTGTTTCCAACTCAAAGTGGGGAGGGGATCAAGCAACCCTCTTACACCTGTGTCGATCACTCGTTCGTTCGAAACTCGATTATGGCTCCATCGTATATGGTGGAGCCTGCAAAAGCAACCTTAAACTTCTTGATTCTGTCCACCATCAAGGCTTAAGACTTTGTCTTGGGTCTTTCAGAACTTCACCTATGGATAGTCTCTACGTTGAGGCCGATGAATCATCTCTAACTCAACGTTGTATAAAATTGTCTTTACAATACATTACTAAATTATATTCTAATGAATCTAACCCTGCCTATAACTGTGTGTTCAATCCCCTTTATGAAGATTTGCATAACAAAAAGTCTTCTCTTGTTCCACCTCTTAGGCACAGAATTAAACCATATATTTCTTCTGCCGGTATTGAGCTGGAAAGTATATCGCCTTCCCGTCTTCTTTCTTCTCCTCCTTGGCAGTTGGTTAGGCCACAAATAGACCTAACATTAACATCATTTAAAAAATCAGAAACAAATGACTTATAAATATATTAATATAAACAAGAATATCATCAATTAAAACATAAATATAGCAATTACAAACCCTTATTTACAGATGGGTCCAAGGACGGTGGCGCAGTGGCTTGTGCCACTGTCATTGGATCCAGAACAATATCTTCTAGATTACCAGATAATAGTTCTATTTTTACAGCAGAAGCTAACGCCGTATTAACAGCTCTTAAATATATTCAAAGACACCCTAAACGTAAACAATATATAATCTAGGACATGCTTGACTGTGATTCTTTCATCACAAGGGATACAAAACGGAGGATCTTCACCTTTTAATAGATAATCGTGAGTATACCTCGTATGGCCAATGTGACATCGTCGCACAATGACCTCCTCAAATCTGGACTGACAACCCAAGTAGGTGTAACCGATATAAGATTTTATTTCATGTAATTTATTTATACATACCTGGGTGTCCCACTTCTTCTGCATCAGATGACGGATATAAGATCTTATTGTAGCTTTATAATCTGAGTATGGAATAAGAAGTGGTGTCACAGATTTGTTGAGTGCTGCTTTAGCAGCAAGATCGGGCATTATGTTACCAGAAATGCCAAGGTGACTAGGTAACCAACAAAGGACGATGTCACACTGTCCAGTGGCAAGATTATTGTACAATTCAATAATTTCTATTAAAAGTGGATGTTTGCAAGAAATATTTTTAATAGCCTGAAGACAAGAAAGAGAGTCTGAATAGATTATATACTGTTTATGTTTAGGGTGTCTTTGTATGTATTTTAGAGCCGTTAGTATGGCGTTAGCTTCTGCTGTAAAGATAGAGCTATTAGCTGGTAATCTAGAAGATATTGTTCTGGATCCAATGACAGTGGCACAAGCCACTGCGCCACCATCCTTGGACCCATCTGTAAATGAGGATTTATAATTGCTATATTTATGTTTTAGTAGATTATATTCTTGTTTATATTGTAATTCATTAGTTTCTGATTTTTAAATGTGGTTAATGTTAGGTCCACTTGTGGCCTAACCAACTGCCAAGGAGGAGAAGAAAGAAGACGGGAGGGAACTATGTTTTCCAGCTCAATGCCGGCCGAAGAAAGAAATGGTTTAATTCTATGTCCTAGAGGCGGGACGAGAGAAGATTTTTTATTGTATAAATCCTCGTAAAAGGGATTGAAGACACAGTTATATGCGGGGTTAGATTCATTTGACTATAATTTAGTAATATATTGTAAAGACAATTTTATACGGCGTTGTGTAAGAGATGGTTCATCAGCCTCAACGTAAAGACTGTCAATAGGTGAAGTTGTGAAGGACCCAAGACACAGTCTTAGACCTTGGTGATGGACAGAATCTAATAGTTTCAGGTTGCTTTTGCAGGTTTTGTATCAGCGGTCATTTTCAGTGATTCTGTCAGTGTTTTACAAGCAATTCGGACAGGCTCCTCCCCAGCAAGGCAAGATTTGATCAATATTATACTTGAACTCTTTAATGACTTAAGTAAAGATCTTTTAGACGTTAAATTTTCATGGATACCGGCTCATGTTGGGATTTTTGGAAATGAAAAAGCTGACAGATTGGCAAAAGCTGCCTTAGATTTTGATGGATCGGAACAGGATGAGTCCATACTGACCTCTCCTGCTGAATTATGCACCGTAAGTAAGTTCTGTGTTCAGATGAAATGGCTACAGAGATGGTCCTCATCCTTAAAAGGACGCCATCTCTATGGCATTGAGCATTTTCTAACGAAGTCAAAATTATCCGTAGAGAAGAGGTGCTATTAACCAGACTTCGTCTTGGGCACTGTGGCCTTGGGGCCTATCTAAATATTCTTGATAAAGATACTTCTCCAAATTGCACTGTGTGTCATCAGTTAGATAATGTTGCCCATTATTTATTGCAAAAATATGTCACTCAACGTAAGGCGATGATTGAATCACTTACATCACTCACTATTGATATCTCCTTGTCTGGATTGTTGTGTTCACGGAATATCGCCCGCACTGATGTTCAGAATGCACTTCTTGCTTTTATTAAAGGTTGTGGCAGTTTTAATACTTTATAAACGTTTGGGAAAATAGCAAACCTTTGTGATGGGCAAGGTGTAAATGGGCCTAGTTGCCCGAACACCTATTAAAACTTAAATTACCTATCTATCTATTTTGCAGGCTCAACCATATACAATGGAACCATAATCAAGTTTGGATCGTACCAATGATCTGTATAAATGAAGGAGGGTAGTTTGATCCCCTCCCCACTTAGAATTGGAAACAACCTTCAGCAAATCTAGTGCCTCCAGGTATTTAACTTTAAGAGATTTAATGTGTGGTAAGAAGGTCAAATGAGAATCGAAAATTATACCCAAGAATTTAGCCTCCTTTACAACTTTGAATGGAGTGCCATTTAAAGATAGTTCTGGGTCCTTATGTGGTTTACATATTTCTACAAAAGTGTATACAATTAGTTTTTGTTTGAGAAAATTTAAAGCCGTTTTCAAGGCACCATTTATTTATTTTATTTAAACACAACTGCAGTTGCCGTTCAATGGTGCGCATATTTTTCCCACGACAAGAAATATTAAAATCATCCACAAAAAGTGATCCATCGATTGAATCAGTTAAAACCTTTGATAGACTGTTGATCTTAATACTAAACAGAGTGACATACAAAATACTGTCTTGTGGGACACCCTGATCCTGAGTATAATGGTCAGGCAAGGTTGAACCCACTCGGACTTGAAATTGCCTGTCATTTATAAAGTTGGATAGACATTGAAGCAGGCTTCCTCGTAATCCAAAGTCATGTAGATCTTTCAAAATCCCATGTTTCCATGTCGTGTCTTATGCTTTTTCTAGATCGAAAAAGATTGACACAGCATGTTGTTTATTAATTATGGTATTCTTAACAAAAGATTCTAAACACACTAAATGATCGATGGTACTTCTGTTTTTACGGAAACCACATTGTATATCTGTTATTAGGTTATTAGTCTCCAAGTACCAAACAAGTCGATTATTGATCATGCGTTCCATGGTTTTGCAAACGCAGCTCGTTAGTGAAATTGGTCTATAATTCCATGCATCAGTATGATCACGTCCAGGTTTAGGGATGGGTACAATTATGGCATCTCGCCATGTGGGAGGACATATTGCAGTTGTCCAAATGTCATTAAATATATGTAAAAGTGTCTCTAAACAGGATTCTGGCAAGTGCTTCAGAAGTTGATAATGTATACCATCAGCTGCGGAAGCAGTATCGTGAGCTTGGTCAAGAGCAGTATGAAGTTCATGTATTGAAAAGGTTTCATTGTAATCTTCCCCATTCTCTGAAGTAAAATTAATATATTTCTTTTCCTGCTGTTTTTGATATTTTTGGAATTCAGGTACATAATTTGATGAGGAAGAATGTTTCGCCAAAGTCTCACCAACTTTATTAGCAATATCTGATTTATTAATCAATAACTGATTCCCATCTTTAAGATGGTGAATACTAGATTTAGAGCCCTTACCTTTTATTTTCTGGATCATGTTCCATACCTTTGAAATTGGCGTACGTAAATTTATTTTTGAAACGTAATTTTGCCATGACTGGCGTTTATTTTGTTTAAAAGTACGCCTTGCTTTAGCATTTTAAATTTTAAATTTGTTTAAATTATGGACCATAGGATGGCGACGGAAATACTGTTCAGCTTTCTTCTGGGCCTTCCTAGCTTGTTTGCAGTCAGCAGTAAACCATGGTTTACGTATGTGTAGATTTGAAGAGGACTTCGGGATACATTCATCAGCTATTTGAAGAAGTATTTTAGAGAAGATTTTTATCGGATCCGAAACATCAACAAAAGCATCAGGTGTTAGTTTTGCAGAGCAGCGAATTTCATACAAATCCCAGTCAGCTTTAGCAAAGTTCCATCGTGAAAATGAAGGAACATCAGAAGGTGTCACAGATTTTAGAATGGTAGGAAAATGATCATTTCCACAGAGTTAATCGTGGACTGACCATTCGAATTCTGTAAGCAAATTAGAATGAACTAGTGATAAATCAAGGCACGAATACGTGCCAGTGGCAGGATGTAAATACGCGTGAGAACCATCATTAAAAATGCACAAATCATTATTCAAGGAAAACTCTTCAAGTACTTTGCCCTTGGTATTTGTATCATGAGAACCCCAAATTGGGTTATGACCATTTAAATCACCCATGATAACACATGGCTTAGGGAGCTGGTCATATAGAGCCTGGCCTTCAGACTGTTGAAGTGAATAGGAGGGTGGTATATAGAAAGAACAAAAAGTAAACACTATGTTTAATGTAACTCGGACCACAACAGCTTGAGTGAGTGAGTGAGTTAATATTTTACGTCACATCGGCATTATCTCAGCCATTTCGCGCAACAGCTTGAAGGGGCGTAGCTAGAGGAACAGGACTGTGAATCAAACCCTGTCGCACTAGTACTGACGATCCACCAGTAGCTTTATCTCCCGCGGGAGAATAGTGATGATATGAATTGTAAAGCCGTAAATCAAATTTATCTGTTGTCTTAAGGAAAGTTTCTTGTAAACAAATCGCCGATGGTTTGTAATCTTGAATTAATAACTGCAGATCACTGAAATTATTCTGAAGTCCCCTACAATTCCACTGTATAATGTGACTTGCACTCATGGTGGGTTAACGGGTGAACGAGAACGTGAAGGAAAAACATTCCTTTTGGTTTGAAACGAAGTAGTAACCTTCATTTCCAGCGGTTCAAAAGAATTTTGAACCTCTACAGGTGGTTGCGAAGAAGGTGGCGCCTCCAAGTGAGTGAGTGAGTTAATATTTAACGTCACATCGGCAATATTGCAGCCATAGCGTGACGAGAATGAGTAAAATATAAAAATACAAATGAACAGATAGCACATACATTGTAAAACCCTGTCAACGAAGGACAGTAAAACTAACTAGAATATCACAGAGCAGAAGGTAAAACTAGTGAAGAGACCTAACACAATGTATCTATAGAGGACAGGACAATATAAACAGGTATAGGTTGCTAACAACTGAAGGTAGATCACCATACTAAGGACCATGGGGACTTACAGTACATTTGCTTCCTGCATGGACCCTAGCTGGATTTACACCATCCCTTCAGCTGTTAGCAATTTAGACAAATCTAGACATAAAGTAAAAACACACTTATTCTACGATTAAAAAGCTGGAAAACTGAAATTTACATCAAATGTTTTTGGACTTACGTACCTTCTCAGGAGGACAATTATTTTACGGTACTTCAACCCCCTTTGAGGGTACAGCCACAAACGATTTGAGTTACTATTCTAATCTTCCAATTTTAAAATATTTATCTATTTACAGTTCAGTTAACAAATCTAATTCCTTTAAAAATGTAATAATTAAATGAGGACTAATATTGCTAAAAAGATCCTGCATAGAGTGTGAATTAAAATACTGATACCTTGTGATGGAATACTCAACACAGTCAAGCTAGACATGCTTGACTATGATTCTTTCATCACAAGGGATGCAGAACGGAGGATCCTCACCTTTCAAAAGGTATTCATGGGTATATCTAGTATGGCCAATACGACATCGCCGCAAAATGACCTCCTCAAATCTGGACTGACAACCCACGTGGGTATAGCCAATATAAGGTTTTATTTCATGTAATTTATTTATACCCACATGGGTGTCCCACTTCTTCTGCATCAGATCACGGATATACATTCTAATTGCAGCTTTATAATCAGAGTATGGAACAAGAAATGGAGTCACAGATTTAGTGAGTGCTGCCTTAGCAGCAAGATCGGCCCTTGTGTTGCCAGAAATGCCTACATGGCTTGGTAACCAACAAAAGACGATGTCGTATTGGCCAGTAGCAAGATTATTATACAATTCACTTATTTCTATGAAAAGTGGATGTTTACATGACAGGTGTTTAATTGCCTGGAGGCAAGAAAGAGCCAATTAGAATCCTCATAAAGAGGATTGAAGACACAGTTATATGCAGGGTTAGATTCGTTAGAGTATAGTTTTGTGATATATTGTAAAGATAATTTGATACGGCGTTGTACAAGAGATGCTTCATCGGCCTCAACGTAAAGACTGTCAATAGGTGAAGTTCTGAAGGACCCAAAACAAAGTCTTAGACCTTGATGGTGGACAGAATCAAGAAGTTTAAGATTGCTTTTGCAGGCTCCACCATAGACGATGGAGCCATAATCAAGTTTAGAACGAACGAGTGATCGATATAGATGGAGAAGGGTTGCTTGATCCCCTCCCCATTTTGAATTTGAAACCACTTTCAACAAGTCAAGTGCTTTCAGGCATTTAGTTTTAAGTGATTTAATATGTGGTAAAAAAGTTAAATGTGAATCAAAGATTAGACCCAAGAATTTGGCTTGCTTCACAACTTTAATGGGCGTCCCATCTAGAGATAGTTCAGGGTCTTTAATGTGGTTTGTATTTACGACAAAAATGGAAAATTTAAAGCCGTTTTCAAGACACCAATTATTAATCTCGTTTAAACACAACTACAATTGCCGTTCAATGGTATGCATATTTTTACCACGACAATATTAACATCATCCAAAAATAACAATCCATCAATTGAATCGTTTAAACCGTTAGATAAACTGTTGATCTTGATGCTAAAAAGAGTGACAGTCAAAATACTGCCTTGTGGAACACCCTGATCCTGATTGTAATGATCAGACAGGGTAGAACCCACTCGAACTTGAAACTGTCTGTCATTTAAAAAGTTGGCAATAAATTGAGGCAAACGACCTCGCAAGCCGAAGTCATGTAAGTCTCTTAAAATACCATATTTCCAGGTTGTGTCATATGCTTTTTCGAGATCAAAAAAGATAGACACAGCATGTTGTTTATTAATTAGTGCATTTTTAACAAATGATTCTAAACGCACTAAGTGATCGACAGTACTTCTGTTTTTATGGAAACCACACTGTATATCAGTTATAAGGTTATTTGTTTCCAAGTACCAAACTAGTCGATTATTTATCATGCATTCCATGGTCTTGCAAACACAGCTAGTTAATGAAATCGGACGATAATTGGATGGATCGGTATGATCACGTCCAGGTTTAGGTATTGGTACTACTATGGCGTCACGCCATGAAGGAGGAAAGTTACCCGATGTCCAAATATCATCAAAAATATTGAGAAGAGTTGCTAGGCAGTATTCTGGTAAGTGCTTCAGGAGTTGATAATGTATGTTATCAGCTCCTGTAGCAGTATCATGAGCTTGATCAAGAGCAGTATGGAGCTCATGAATAGAAAAAGTTTCATTATAATCTTCCCCATTATCTGAGTTGAAATTAATAGTTTTCTTTTCTTGTTGTTTTTGATACTGCTGGAATTTAGGTAAATAATTAGAAGAGGAAGAGTGTCTAGCGAGAGTTTCGCCCAGTTTATTTGCGATATCTGATTTATCAGTAAGCAATAATTGATCTCCATGTTTAACATGATGGACAGTAGATTTAGTATCTTTACCTTTAATTTTTTTGACCATGTTCCATACCTTGGACATGGGTGTCCGAGAATTTATTTTGGATACATAATTTTGCCAAGATTGGCGTTTGTTCTGTTTAAAAGTACGCCGTGCTTTAGCAATTTTAAATTTATCTAAATTATGCACCATAGGATGGCGACGGAAATAATGTTCTGCTTTTTTTCCTTTCCTTCCTAGCTTGTTTGCACTCATCGTTGAACCATGGTTTTCTTATGTGTGGAACTACAGAGGAATTTGGTATACACTCATCAGCTATGGAATTTCGTTCATCAGAAAAGCATTTAATAGCATCGGGAACGTCAATAAAACGTTCAGGTTTAAGTTTTCCAGCACACAGTGTTTCATATAAAGCCCAGTTAGCCTTTTTAAAAGTCCGTCTCCGTGATGGAGGAACATCAGGTGGAGTTACAGCTTTTAATACAGTAGGAAAATGGTCACTTCCATACAGGTCATCGTGGACTGACCATTCGAATTCATTTAGTAGTTCTGAATTTGTCAATGACAAGTCAAGAGCAGAATAACTCCCTGTCCCAGGGTGTAAATATGTGTTGGAACCATCATTATAAATACATAAATCATTGTCAGAACAAAAGTCCTCCAACAATTTACCTTTAGCGTTTGTATTTACACTACCCCAAAGTGGGTTGTGTCCATTTAAATCTCCCATTATTATACAGGGCTTCGGGAGTTGGTCATATAAAGTTTGAAGATCGGTTTTGGCAAACACCGAAGATGGTGAAATATAAAGAGAGCATAGTGTAAACGCTACATGTAAAGTAATTCTCACAGCAACAGCCTGCATATTAGTAATAAGTGGAACAGGGCTTTGAATAACGTTTTGCCGGACTAGAATGGACGATCCGCCAGTGGCTCTATCACCCGGAGGTGAAAAAGAATGATATGCATTAAAATGACGAAGGTCAAATGTATCTGCTTGTTTTAAATATGTCTCTTGGAGACATAACGCTGAAGGTGTGAAATCTTGGACTAAAAGCTGTAATTCATGTAAATTAGTCCTCAATCCTCTGCAATTCCACTGTACAATATTATTGGAATAAACTATCTTTTGGGGGGATTTATTGGGGAACTACCCCGCACTCTTTTGGAGGGCGACAAACGTCCATGTCTTCAAGAGACCCATATTTATTGAACAATTGAATTTTGTTTTGTGACCCTTTAGGAGCTCTGCCACTTTGTTGTTTTGAAGGATCAGGCTTTGGCTTCGGTTTACTTTTTACCGTTTGCTGACTATCAGCTGTCGTCTGAGACTTTGAGTGTGACTGAGATGATGATTTATCAGAAGACGACTTTCAGGTACTAGGAAGTGATTCCTCAGTCTGAGATGACATAGTAGGGGATAAAAGCTGTGGAGAATCGCAGTTGACCCAAGTCTAGGTAGTTTGGCAGCCTGTAGATGATTTTGTTATTTTAGATCTGGACTCAGATGGTGGTTTTGCGACTGTAGCATAGCTTTCTGTAAGTTCAGATCTCTTCACCAGTTTTTTTGCTTCAGAAAAAGAGATGTTTTGGGTATACTTTATTCTGTTTATTTCCATTTGCTCTTTCCAGATTGGACACTGTTTCGAAGAAGAATGGTCGCCTGAGCAGTTGGTGCATTTTTTAAAGTCACTGTCACAATCTTCTGTTGTGTGTATTTTTTCAACACAGTGAGCACACAACAGACAATGTGAAGGTAGATACACCGTGTCCATATTTCTGGCATTTAAAACACCTCAGCGGGTTGGGGATGTATGTATCAACCTGAATATTACAGTAGCCTGTCTTCACTGATTTGGGTGCATTTGGAGAGGAAAAAGTAAAGAGATACGTATTGGTTTTGATGGTTTCGTTGTTTCTCCGGGTTGAAAAGAGCTTGACGTAGAAAACACCCTGATCCTTCATTTCAGATCCTATATCAACGTCCGACATATCATCAAACAATCGATCCCGATCTCTCACGATACCTTTGCTTGTGTTCAAGGTTTTATGCGGACAGACCGTGACCGGAATGCCCACGAAAGATTTAATATTCATCAAGTTGGTTGATTGTTGTCTTTTTCCGCATTCAATTAACAACGCACCCGAACGTAAGCGTCTAATGTTCTTAATTGAATAGCTGAAGCTGAAAGGGAAGGCTGGTTTGATTTTATTCAAGTCAAATCAGTTTGACATGAAACGGAAGACGTTGCAACAGAACGGCTGGCATCAACAGAACATGGGCATCAAAAACCTCTTCAGTCTTGATCATGGATATGTTTGGTTGACAACTAAAAGAGAGGTATATAACAAAATTTGTTAGAAAGACTGACACTGTGCATTGTTCAGCAAAACGTTTCAAGAATACTGATGTAGACTGTGTACAATCTGTTGCCTTATATTTATTTCATTTCAAAAGGATCACAAACAAGCACAAAAGATCATTAGATCATTGTCCCCTTACAATACCGGAACTTCCTTTTTAATGTATGGGGCCCATTTTTACTTAAACTCACTCAGTTTGTCGGATTTCATTTTGAATTTCAAAAAGTATTCAAAAAGAATTTTGACAAGCATGTTGACTGAAAAACATAATTCAAGAATCATGTCATAGATTACAAATTTTCAAGAAGAAAATTTGTAAACAGACATTATTTGGGTAAAGGAAATGTATTCTAAACAGAAAGTCACTATATTCAGTGAAACTGTGTGCAATATTATTCAGAAAAAATATAATGTGTAAGTAAAAATGATTTTGTGACATCATATTGTCTCTGCTTTTGTCTCAAAACAGTATTTCCATGCAGAGAAACATACCAGGAATTCAAAAACAATTATGATTATTTTCACAGGAAACTTTGGGGAAACATTCAACAACAGCTGTTTAACAGACTGCTACAGGCAATGAAAACTTACATTTCCAGGGAACAGTTGAGTGGCCAAAAATGGTTTGTGAAAATTCGAAAATCGCTCAGGTGGATGGCTTTGGTCGTGGGTATCATCTGGCTGAAGCGCATACACTATGGTGAAATAAACATTTCGTTACTTCTCAATGGGTACTAGACCACAAAATAGGCAAAATGATATACCTTATATTTAAAAAATTTTGTCTGCGAACCCTATATTATGAATCGTAGACACTCACGCACCACCGGGTATATTTTCTTGTGCTACATGGAATCCGACGTGCTCGAGGTTTCTGTATCATACACTCGTTCGTTAAACCTAGTTGCAGCTTGTTCTTTCGTCAAACTGATGTCTCCATTATTCAGAATATCAGGGGTGCAGTCAACCTGCGACAACATGGCGTCATCTCTGTCGCTCATCTCCATCGTGAGAGAACACGGCGCACGCTCATCATCAAGTGGCTTCGCCAGGTGCATTGTTGCGTTTGTTTGCACGACTCCACAAGTGTACCCGAAAACACAACCACTAAAACACTGTCATTATAGTTGAAAACCTTTCAGATCTTAACTGTAGCTAAAGACAAGAACTTTTTTCATCGAAATGCCAATCTTAACGTTAAGAATAGAAAATATATTGGAAAGCTTACATTCCATCGAAAGCACAAAACTATAGAGATCATTCTGTGAAATGGCTTACACAAATACAATCTGTGAAATGCATGGGAGCAGAGCCATTGGATGACTACAAAGCGAGTTTCACGTGCAATGTCATGGCAACGCACAGGCCCACTCCGTTGATATCGACAACACCCGCATTGTTTAGACAAGGGGCCCCGAAAAGGAAATGTTTTGTGAAAATATATAAACTGAAAGCCATTAAGACGAAATTTGACATTCATACTCTCTTTACACACACAAATGTCAACATTTATTGATGTAACTGGCAAATGTGTTTTAAATAAATATCTGTAGAAGATTAATAGGAAAATGCCCAATCACCAACAACGGCATCAAAAAAAGGCGGGGTCACTTGCAGTCAGTATCGTGCGTGTCCACCGTGCACTGCACGACAGTGCCGGGGGGCATTGGAAGACACGCATTTCTCAGAAACAGCTGTGGGATGGTCTGCAAGTGATGTTGAAGAGTCGGTGTCAATTCAGCACTTGTCCTTGGTCATGCCAGCACCCCTTCCAAATTGACCATGTTCAAAAACACTGTTTGGCGCAAGTCTTTCTTCTAGACGTCGATAAATCCGTTGACGCCCGTCTGCAAAGGGTACGTTAAACCTGCGTTAAGGCATCTTCGCACCGTTTGGGCACAGACATGACGTCGTCTTCTCACAATTGTCCTCTTTGCAGCACCAACAGCTGTTTTGAACCGATTTCGGAAGTGTAAGACTAGCATACTGAGTTCCTGTCGAGCTGTCGTCAAAGTTGGTGCGCCAGGTCGCGGACAAATGACAAATGGCCCTAAAAAGGTTGTCTGAGTTGTCCAACAGTGAGTGGATGCACATTACAGTGCCTGACAATCATCACATCTGAAGAAACGCAGCTAACCACACCGAGAACCTCCGTAGCGTCTTGTGTCAAACGTGGCATATTCTCGAAGTGATTCAGTTTCCCAATTCCTTGTGCTTTTATAGGATCTGGGTGCAGGTAGTGCACGTGCACAACGTGTGTCATGAATGTGGTTGTGTTTACCAGAAATGTCAAAGATTCAGTTGTAAGCACCGACGATCATAAAAGAGGAATGCTCCGGGACTCAAACTCGAAATGGGTGAGAATATCAGCCTTTTATGCCTACATCCTCTGTATCGCAGGTAAAAATTCTTCAATCGAAGTTTTGTAAGTTCGAGGACAAAATCAATTGCGTTTTTAATGGCTTTCAGTATAATATTGGACATAAATTATACACTACCTGTCTACTCGCCTACAAGTGAGGTGTAAATAGTTTATTTCCTTACTTTCCTCGACGTGTCGGCCTATACACCTCGGATAATATGGAAATAACTACTAACAAACAGTTTCATCCTGTTTAAAAAATGTGACTTCTGGCCACGATCCCAAATTATCCAAGCTTGTGTCAAACCTACCAAGCTGGATCAATTTGTAATCTCAACACGTATCTGGTATCTTTGGCATCTGGAGAGAAATTGCAACTATCAAGTTTGTTATCGAATTCTATTTCTTTACTTTTAATGTCATTTTATTTGGTCAACAGGTACTAGATTTTCATGTCAAATCAACGGGGTATTATACCACTTAGCCTTGACCCTTGCAGTTTTGAGTTCTTGGAAAAAAGGAGGTGCTGAAATATTTACTCTTAAAAATGGCGTCCGAACAAAAGATATTAAATGACACACTGCTTAAGTCTCATTCTATTTGACTTTTGGCCAGGATCCCTAATTATCCAAGCTTGTGTCAACCCTACCAAGCTGAACCAGTTAGTAATTTCAACATGTATCATTGGTATCTGGAGAGAGAATGCAACTATCAAGTTTGTTATTACAGAGGTTGCTGCACAGGCCACTGAACCCCTCTACAGGACTCGTTACAGAACACAATGCCTGTCCGAAAATCAAACAGCTCTGAATTTCCAACAATAGTCTGTCACAGGTGCAAAACGACCTGCTATCCAGACGGCTGGTCAGTATCAGTCCGTGGTCATCTGTGACCGTTTAGAGGTTTCTAAACCCAGTTCAGCTGCTTTATTCACCATCTTACGCGTTATCCATTCCGTTGCTACACCTGCTTTATGTAAGCACGCTGATGGAAATGCTACCGTGCATCTGTTGTTTGTCTCTCATGAGGTACAGGCACGAGGGTATTTACTGCAAGATTTTTGGACACGCACGCGCGCACACACACACACACACACACACATGCTGAATACTCCTATGAAGAATGACGTGATGTGTGCAAACGGCAATGGGAACTAAATTTAGTTGGCCTCTTCTAAATCTGTCCCCATGAGTATGTTAAAACTGTACCACTGTGTTAATCGTAGAATGTGTGTCCCTTTAATGTATAGCTAACTGTTTAAACTGGAAACATCTGAAGGGATGGCATAAATCCAGCTAGGGTCCACTCAGGTAGCAAATGTACTAGTATATGTTAGTATGGTGATCGCCATAAAAGGCTTGTAAGAGGCGACTAACGGGATCGGCTAGTCAGGTTCTCTCACTTGGTTGACTCAAGTCATTGGTTCCCAGTTGCGCAGATAGATGCTCATGCTGTTGATCACTGGATTGTCTGGTCCAGAGTCGATTATTTACAGACCGCCGCCATATAGCTGAAATATTGCTGAGTGCGGCGTAAAACTACTAGTATGGTGATATACCTTCAGTTGTTGGCGATCTATGGCCTGTTTTAACATGGTCTTGATATGTTTGGTTAAAAAGTTTTGGATTTAATTACTGAATTTACATAACATATCTGTGATACACTAGTAAGTTTACTGTTCTTCGTCAACATGCTTTTGTTTTTTCTAATTGATAATTATCAGCTGTTCTCCTCATTCACTCTCCTAAATATCGTCACATTCGGCAACGAGAATCATATCTTATAAGATTAAGTATGCGACAGTGAGTTAGAATTCAAAGTGACACCAGCAGTGTGTCATCCATATCGTGACTACAAAAGGAAATGACTTCTTAATGATAAAATACTTTAAAATATTCTTGCTACACTGCAGCAGTCAAAATCCCGTTTGAACCGAGAAATATATGAAAGAGGTCTACCATTCTAGAAGACAACATGAAGTTGCACGTAAACTTATAGAATATGACATTATCTGTCACATTCTCCCTCCGAGTTGCCTTCGTCAGTTGCGCGTCTTCTTAAGATATCAATTACCGGTTAATCTGGCCAAGATTCAGTAAAATACAGTTTTTCAGCAAATTCGTGGAGTAATGCTGCGCGCGGCTTTGAACAACCAAATCGAACCCGCGATGCTATTTTCATTGAGAAGATATGACGAGTACTACCTTGTGGAAAACATATGGTTGATATTTTATGTCCGTTTCAGTTACTACGTTTTCTTTGAAAACACAACAATAGCCAAACCGGTTATTCAAGGAGCAGTACGCGAGAAAGACAGAAACAAAACTATTTCAAATAAAGAAGGGACATCAGTGTTACATTTTTCGAGCTGTTGGATATGTAAAAGGTATTCTCCCCATGACCAGGAATATTCTGAACTGAAAATGTAAATGTGTACTGCCTGATGGTAGGCAAATTACAATTTTGCTAAGGCATACATGGCTTAGAATCCTCAATATATTGACGTTCAAAGTCCTAGTGTTTCAGTCTTTGAAACAACAGCCTCCACCGGTAAAAGGCAGATGCACGTCATGGAGACAAGCCAAAAATGGAGGGGTACGCACTGATACCAGGTAACAAAATCCCTCTTCAGGACACTTCCTTGGTACCTGTCTTTGTAAACGTGTGAACACTATGCAATATTATGAGTACCTTGTAATTTTCACTCACGTTTCGACAACGTGTTACGTAAACCAGGTACTGTCGGTACAGGAGTAAAACAAAATTTAATGAGCTCGGGTCTGGGCTTTTGTTCATTCAGGTTTCGTATTTATCGAAGCGTGCGTAAAATAATCCGTTTATCACTGACCACGTACATGAACTGTTGCTAGTTGTTCCCAGCCAGCAGTCCACTTTACACTTTAATACAAACACAGCTTGTAACAAGCATGTTAACAATATGACATAAACGTATATTACTTGTTTTGTTGAAATATTTTATGAACATATGGGTGGTATCATGGGTCGTTTTGTATCAACAGCGCCATTCCATTGATGACATCATATCGTGGTCAGGGAACAAGTGAGGGAGTATAGTTTAGCCGTATTTCTGCAACATCACGACGGATTAACACCGGCGAGCGAACGCTTCAACCACTGAGCTAGCCCAATGCACCTCTCAGAGAAGGTGGAAACAATGGAGCTGCGTTATAGTTTATATGAACATTGCGGCTCCTGCTGCTGTGGTGAGCCTGGAGACGTGTAGAGTCTCACATTCTGTTTCATTTAAAATATGTAAACACAAGTAAATAACTTTCTCAAATATTGTGTCGGGAACATGTATTCAAGTTAATCTAAACAAAACCAAAGTTATTGTTTTCAGAAATGACTGTCCTCTTCGCACTTATTAGAAATGGTATTTTTAATTAGGACCATCTTGAAACTTTTTATAATATATGCTTTTGGGAATCATGATTGGTCTAAATTCCCATCCCGTCTAACAGTTCAAGTCAGGAAGGCACTGTTAATTTGATTTCGAATATTTGGAAATATATGTTGCTCTGACCTTTTCAAAATATTTGAAACAATTATAACACCTATTTCATGCAAGGGTGCAGAGAGTTCGGATACTGTTTGTTGTACACTTATAGTGCTTGTACAAGTGTAATTTAGTAAAATAAATTCTTGAAAGTGGGAAATCATATCGTGTGTTGTCGGCGTTAGGTGAATAAGCCAGAATCCCTTTTCAGGTTAGGTACATGACACGGCTTGCCAAATTTTGGTGATAATCCATCGTCAACATTGTAAAATGCCATAGCAAGGATACCCTATGTACACATCTCTAGACATCATTGGAGTGAGTGAGTGTAGTTTTACGCCGCTTTTAGCAATATTATTTAAGCAATGGCACGACGGGGGATACCAGCTTTACACATTGTATCCATGTGGGGAATCGAACCCGGACTCGCGGCCTGACGTGCGAACGTTTTAACCACTAAGCTACCCGGTCTCCCCAGACATCAACGGAGGCGCAACACCCATAGCAAACTGAACATATCGTGCTATCTTGTGGTTTGGGGTTTATTTGATAAAACCAAGACGTGGGCTATGCGATTATTCTCATCTATCTGAATACCCAATGCCATTTAGAAAGTGGCCAAATATAACGCATGTTAAATTTGGGATTACATATTTCATATTTTACATTTAACATTTTAAGTCACTGCAATTAGATAAATATATTTCCCAAGGAAATGCTTTAATTTGGTGCGTCCATTTACTGAAATAAATGTGTAATACGTCTTTAATTGATAATACTCGTCTCATATACTGAGAGAATCAAATAAAGGAACATAGGAAAATTCAAGGTGTTCATTTCCAGTTTGTATGACACCTTTGAATAGCGTTGTGGGTGGAAATCTGAGAATAAATAAAGAAATATTGCCATGAAGTGCGGTTCCCTTATTTGTTACCTCAGTATATTATCAACAAGATTCACGTCATCGGTACACTCCCACAAGAGGCAGCTCCACTTGCACACTTGATTACAACGTGATGCCAGCAGACATCCTTGCTTCATTTGTCATTCTGGTGCATGATTAAAGTTATTGTCAGTTAACAATTGTTGGCACGCAGACCCACCCGCCGTTTCACAATGCACATGACTTGACGACACAATACGTCTATCAATAACACATCTACTTAGCTACATGCACATCCTGTCCCATGCTCCCCTTCCTCACACACCACTCATCGTTTTTCCTGCATGGTGGCCGGTGTACGCTGACAAAGAATAGGCGGAAGGGAGGAGGTCATTCTTGCATATAATCGTGTATTTTATTTGCCCGCTTCATTTAACCTTGGGATAACACACAATAAAGATGCCCCAAAGGTCAGGTGTTTGTGGCCTTACCTACTGCGTCTGTTCCTTGTTGTAGGCGTAGTGTCCGCGTTTTTGGAGTGGTACCATACACATCGGGTCAAACAAGTCATTTACACCAAGAGTTAGGTTGCATGGACGCCTACGGGAACATGAAGATGCTACATATCATGTCACGAACATGAATAGTCTTTTTTTTACCCACGCGAAAACCCACTTGCCCTTGTGTGCCGAGAATATTTAACAATTTGGATGTTCGTTGGTATGTTTTGTTGGTAGCACCATAATTGTACCGTTTAGATTCTGAATGTTAACGGTGATTGTCCAGCTGTCAGATTCTCTCATACCGATCAATTTCAGTGATGTCATCCTCTACGATTTTATTGCAGTCGCTACGATTTCCAGACTCAAACTGCGCCAATATGAAAACACTAGAAATTGTACGAAATTTGAAGAAAATTCATTAAAATTCGGATTTATAGGGAAAAAAACATATATTTTTGTCGATTGAATACATTTTTGCCTAAACGATTCGACAAGAAGAAACGTAGTGCTGATACTTAGGAAATCTGCTGTTGGGGGCATGTGAAATTAAAGCTTCACTCGTGATTAGTGAACCCGTGAAGGTCCCAGCGTAGAATAGGCCATCAGCAACATACACCTGCCTTAAAATGCTACTATGCTTGTCGTAAAAGGCAACTAACTGGAATATTATTGAGTGCGGCGTTAAACTAAACTCATTCACTATCAGTCAAGTGCATTTAACGCCCTAAATATATCACTATGCTTTCGAGCAACAAGTGATTCACACTGTAACACTTCAGAACCCACGTAGGGAGGGACACACACCACGCAGCATGCGACAAACCTGACTACTGCCTGACCCCAAACCCCATGTAGTGATGACTACACGATGTACAGTCGGGGTAACTGGATGCGAGAACTGTCACATCACCGTTTGTGATACACATATTAATACAGATTTGTTTGTGCAAGGGAAAATACAATATCGGCTGAACTATACGGAACTATACTAGTTGCAGCATATGTATCCTATACATATCATCAAATACCATATTTAGTCTACCACATTGCAGGGTCTTCCTGAGAGGATACTTAAATCCACAAAGTTTCAAAGTAAATTTACCTTACTTACCAGGAATTTTTAAAGTAGTACTTATTTGAGTTTAATTTTGGCTAACGCCTCCTACAGTGGCGATCTGCTGAATGGATTGTGTAAATTCAGCTAGGGTCCATGCAGGTAGCTAAGGTACTGAAGTCTCCATGGTGATCTACTTTCAGTTGTTGGCGATCTACAGGCTGCTTGTATATTGTGTCGTCTTCTATATTTATAGTATTTTAGATTTAATTATTAGTTTTAAATTTCTGATTTAGTCACGGTGTGGCAAATTATTGCCCATGTGACTTAAAACTGTCACCCACTCACTGACTTTGACCGATTACGTGTATCATGTGCATGATTGCAACAAGCAGTATGAGTCCGTAAATTGAAGGAATGCATTACCAGCTGTATAATTGTATCCTGTGTTTCATGTGCGATCTCATACAACAAAGAAAGATAACTCGACATTCTGCGTGTGTATGTGTGTGCTAGCACGTACGTGAATGTGTGTACGCGTGTGGTGTGTGTGCGTGATTTCTGGTCCAGGCTCGATTATTTTCAGACCGCTGTCATTAATCTGTATTAAGGTGAGACAAACGGAAAAAACACAATGAACACATGGACATAATACAGTCGGAATTGACAATCACTCTTATTAATGTGGAAAGGGTTTGCCGCTATTAGTCTCTACCTGTGCCTGCTGATGTTTGGGAAACGTTTGATGTTTGCTATAAATGGAATTGTTTTGGTGTCAGCGGTTTACCTTGTGTGTACGAGTAGCATGTACCAGAAATATTTAGCCCCAGCAGTAACTTCAAAAACACCTTTCATATCCTGTTATCTTACACAGCTGTCTATGGCAGGAGATTGACAGTGGCGACACGTGGACACACGGTATGGCCGTCACACATGTGACATCAGGACGAGTGAGAGACACACAAGGTATGAACGTGCTGGAAATGACTCCCAGAGTCATCGCCAATAAGCGAGCACAGCGGAACAATATTTAGCAACCTATGCGTGTCCTAAGAGGCGAGCAACGGTATCGGAGGGCCAGACTCCCAACTGCGTAGATCGATGCTCATGATGTTGATCACTGGAATGTGTGGTCCACAGTCGATTATTTACAGACCTTGTGTTGATAGTTACGCGACTGATGTTGCTGTATTTGATGCAAAACGACCATCAAGTCTGATCCCCTGCTCTTGCAAGTACCATCATCCATAAATGATACAAGGTCCCGGCGCAAACGTGTACTCACTCACTTCTCTGCAGCCTGCTGTTGTAACACATAACGGATACAGCACTACTGTAATATTTTGTTAGAGGTTGTATAACAGCCGCCTGTAAATAAATCTGCCGCCTGCAAATCAACAACAATCCAATTTCGATAATGTACCCAGTAGGTTTGTATGCACTCAACCAAGTCACTAGGCGTGACCGTGGTCGTCAGTGTGACTCCTAAGAGTTTCTAAGACTTCAGTCCTGCCCCACAACGAAGCAATGTGAGATTGTTCATGAACTGCCTCTGTTCGCCCAGCAGAAAGTGGGTACCTGGTGGGATAAGTTATATGTAACTGTGTTATAGTGACTCTATTAACCTCCACAGCACCTCACAGGCAGACTGGGTTATCCGGGGTAAAGTGCAACATACAAATACGTGCTATACAAATATTAACATTAACCATCCAATAGATAAAAAAAATATAAAATACAAACAAACAAAATTAACCATCCAATCCAGTCTGTCGTCACTGGCGAACAGGTTAGTCTGTCTCACAGTCCCTGAACCGCCCAGTTTCTTCAATGCTAAATCACTTAATGAGGAAGTCTATCCTATCCTTGGTTCTGAATCGTCCAGATTACTCGGCCTCCCTTTCATCAGAGTTACATAGTTGGTTCTATGAAAAAGTAGATACATTCAGTGACGGAACATTAGGCTAGAGGTTAAAGTCGGAATCAAGAAAGTGGACTCCCCGATCGCATGGTGTAGTTATAACCGAATATGTAACTGTGAAGATAATCATTGCGCTTTGCTTTTGCATTTCTAAAATCATCGTGGAAATTTATTAACATATATAGTGACAATCCTTTACTCAACTGACATAACATCCTCATTCCATAGATAACTGCTGCAGTTTTTTTTCAGCATGGAATTTCGGAAACATATACCTCGTTATACAATGTATGCGTAATAATGTAAATGCGGGCCTTATTGTAACTGGTTTTAAACTACCAGTTGATCAATATGGCACTGACAATAACGAACGAATGAAAGGCAACAATTCCCTGAGAAAGCGGCCTGAGCAGATCGATGAACTGCTTTGACTGGGGATGGAATGCCTACTTAGCGAAAGGACGTGACACTATCGCATTGCACTGAAAAGTTAAATATCCAAGAAATCTGGAACATATATTTTCTTTGGTAAAGCCCTGTGAATATAGTTAGCCTTCGGAATGCCTGCAGTGTTTGAATAACATGCCCCGCGCGTTGACATGCCTCGATTCCACAGTCAGAGACAAAGCGGAACTGGAGCACGAACTTATGAATATTCATAAGCCGGTGATTCGCACAGTGTTTTACCGAGGCCGATGAAGCGAGGGTCTGACAGCGGGGAAATCCCTCGCCGTGGCTCGTCCCCGTGATGTTAGCTCAGTAAATATTCCTGTGCGCTGGGAAGGCCGATCTTTACCTGTGAGTTCTTTACTTATCAATATAGGACCAAACCTCTCGTAAGACGGGAGCCGCTTTCTGAGTCAGTCGTCAGTTATGACGCGAACACAGTCCGTATATCTACCCACTCTGAAGTCGAAGCAGGTAGACAAGCCTGTCTTGTGAGCAGACGACACGTCACATATATTGGATGGTACTTTGGAATGATGACAAACTCTGGGAAGACACACTGTGTTTTACGGACGCCGGTTAAACCGATCTATTGGATACATACTGTACTCTGGGGAGTAGTTGTCGCTATTGTTGGATTTAATTCAGGTGAGTGGATTTGCTTTATCTTTTAGCCATGACAAGCACAAACTAGATAAAGATGTCCGCGATATGTGTCTCTTCCCTGGCTGGTATACACATACACCACTGGACATTCAGCAGTTTGATTACAATAGCGCGCCTTTCATATCTAGGCGAGACGACATTTCGATAGTGTCGCCTGCCTCTAATTCAATAGCGACATCACCGTGTAGCATAGCTAGACAGGTTACCTAAAACGTTTCAGTGGAACAGATATACATTAATGGCACAAGTAGAATTTCCTAAAGCACTCAGCTTTCGATCAAGTTACACGTTACCTTCGTATTTAATTTATCGTGTGACAGGCGTATATGTTGTTATTGGTATGACATGTATTCACTACGTATTGGGTACAGTCTGGTATCTGATTCATCCAACGAGCGATAAAGCACATACCTACAGTGATTTGATAGCGGTAAGTGTTTCTGTACGCCAAACCACTGGTTGTGTATTTGACTTTTCTAGTGAATGACGCGACCTTTTGTTTGGAACACATGTGTTACAATAACATAATTTACAGCGACACGATATAGTTAATGTAACGATCGTGCACATGCACTAACTGTCAAGCCAGATGTGCTGCTGTCATTTGGTGTCATTAACAGTTTAATAATATTTTTTTTCATTATGTAGGCAATGCAATATTACAGATAGGCAATGAACTAAAACATGTATACATAATTAGCAGACCTACACGAGCAGGAACGTTGACCCACTGGACCCAGGCTAGTCAAGGCTAGATATTGTCAAAAGAATACTTGACTGGCATTACATAGAAGTTGACAGATGACAAAGCTAACACAACATCTGGACCACGGAGTTTTTATTAGTTTATGTATATAGTCTATACGTTATCCAGCAAGTGTGGTCTCCTTTACAAGGGCATAGGGATCTCTTTAGACGAAGCATTAGCCCTAATCACCTGATCATGAAATGTCCAGCTTCTTCATACTGATGATGTGGAACTAATCGTTTACTAGTGTATACCATCTTACTGTACGCTGTATGCCATATACTATGCTGTTGCTGCAACTCGCTGGAATCCAAGTCCAATCAGCAGCATATAAACACCCTACAGCGGAACACGTGACAGCAGCTGGATTGCCATACATGGAATATATAGAATTAACACATGGCAGTAATATAGAATTAACACATGGCAGTCTTGTCACATAAAAAAAGTTATGAAACACAAAGACTCATTTAAAATGTGCTATAATGTCCAATAGTCTACTGAAGGAAATACCATGTACAGATAAAGTATTTGTCAGAGATTGTACTTAGTTTCATTCCAACACTGTATGCTCTTTGTTCCTTATTTGGTTGCGATAATTACCGAGTTGTGTGTCTATTTCGGTGTTAGGGATCCACCTTCATGCGTGTAACGTTAAAGGGATGACATCACCGACAGACGGGAATGGACTGTGGATGTTATCAATGGAATTTGTGTGTGAATCATGCGTGTTAATGTTGCATCCGTGTTTCTACACAAACCACAGAACCCTTCCTCACTGCTAATAATAGTGTTGTTTCAGTGGTAGCGAACGTACGACGCACACGTTGTTTACTATTGCCCGTTTATGTGGCTGTACGTATAGCCGGCCGGCTGGTCTGCCTGACATAACGAATATAGAAGTCCGTATCGGCCCTACCTATGTTTTATTGGGAGATTTGGTATCCATGTTCGGAATACGCTATCTCGTCACGGTCAACGATAGGGGTCAAATCTCCAGTGAGGGCAAATTGTCAAACATATTTACAATTGTCCACATGCCAGCTGTTTTGTATTGGGAACATTTATGTAAATGCCGTTGGTGGGTGAAGTAGTGTCTTCAGTGTATGACGTGGAATAAACTTTTAGTGTGTTTTTTCTATTTTAATATTCCTTTTGCCGAAGGAAGATATAAACAGCCACGTCAGCATTTTTACCATACCTTGCCTTTTGTTGGTGTTGTTTTGTACGGTATGTGAACTAGTTTCGGGTTCAGTGAACAGGGCACAGATGTAAATATAAACAAAGTTACACTAGCCTTACAAACACACACGCACACTCACACACACGCACACACACACACACACACACTCTCTCTCTCTCTCTCTCTCTCTCTCACACACACACACACACACACACACATGTATGCTCATAAACAAAAACATGCACAGGTTACATAGACACTTACACAGAGACATATATATATATACATTGAAGTCGCAGAGCACATGTACTCACAGACCCACTGAAACAAACACCAATAGCTCATAGATCCTTTCAATTAGGTGTGTTCAAGCGGGAAAATGCTCTATAGAAGTCTATATGATAGCAGTCAGCCACGTGCTTACATGTCAGGTTGTGACACGATGACAGGTTTTGCTGGTGTTTTAGGTGGGAACGTTCTCTTGATCAGTGCTGATAGCCAGCCAGATATGTTCAGCAGCTCGTCTCGTCACCACTGTTTTTATAACACCGCACGTGCTGAGTGATGTGGCTAAAGGCAGGTGCTCGGTTAACTGTACATTCACAAAATCAGATAGATAAACAGAGTAAGGAGAACATGTCTTTAAAAACATAATGTGAAGTATTCTCTTTCCTTTTAGTGTATTTGCACATTTTTGTATGCCAAAAAAACACCATCAAAGTACACACAAACCTTTTACGTTCTCCCTCGGTCATTAATATAAAACTCATCTTCACTTTGTACTTAAAATGTTTATATATGCAGACATGACCTCGTCACTATATGGCTGGAATAGTGTCGACGTGACGTAAACCCAACTCAACTCAACTCTTCGTGGGTCAAAACGATCAACGAAGCAGCTGTGTATCAGTAACAGGAAATGTGATTTTACCGTAAAGGCTGCGGTCTTACTATTGACTCATACATGCAGTCTCGATGTGTCGAATGCGAAGCCCATTTCCTGCGTTATGTTACAGGGCTATTGCTAAAAGCACTCGATGTGTCGAATGCGAAGCCCATTTCCGGCGTGATGTTACTGGGCTATTGCTAAAAGCACTCGATGTGTCGATCATACTGCAGTGATATATTTCGTCGCTCAGGACTATGACGGCCAGCCGACGTGTTCATGGACTAGGTGTACATTTAATGTCTACCGAAACATGTTCGACACCATCCAGGATTTTTGATGACAGTCCCACTGCATGGTCGATCAAGCTGAAAGACAAAATTGCTGTCTCTTGATTTAAACAATCAATCAATCCCTTACTTGTTTAGATCTAACGAGATATAATGCACACAGATGAGGATGAAGTTTGAAGGAATCCTAGGTATATCCTAGGTCTCGGACAATCATTCAGACACAGACGACTACTCGTCAAATCCCTTATTGACACAACTGCGCTCAAATAAGCCAAGCAACGTTTACATATGAGCGAACTACGTGTAACACTGCTTTTAAAAAGTATTCCACATATATCAGGGCGTTTCATGTTGGAGAAACCGGGACGACTGACGTGATGCACGTTTCAGACCTGTACCATGTCTGTCAATCCGAAACACACGAGCGTGGTACAGACAAAACTAGAAAGTAGTAGAAACATAGCTAGGGCGGCCCGAACCCAGGATCATTTATAGGCTACCTGGTGCGCCCACCCAAACCACCCCTCAGTGCACAGCGAACTGCGGCGAAAGTCCAACTGGGCCACCCCTAGGCCTCCCCTGGGCCACCCTTGCCCATGACTAGTTGACCTAGCAGCTATTCCAAATGCTGATTATAATGCACTAGTATTGATCCTTCATAAATATACAACAAGGTTGCACTGTTACGCACTGTCACTGGTTACACAGTAGTGCGTCTCTTAGTACCAGTCATTGAATGCGTATTCTTTGAGATGTTTGTGTCTCCTTCAACATTTGGTTAGATGAAATCAGAGTTTGATATCACATATTCATTTTGGACCAAATTCTGAAAGAACGATCTCCCTAACATGGCAACAGGTAAGACCGACCACTCATATGGAAAAACGAGACGAAGACGTATTCCAGTCTGTATTAATGCCGTTTGTTTGTATTCTTGTAGCCCTTCCTATATGCCCGATATACTAAATATTGACATGCCCATTGTTGACTAGACAGGAAAAAAAAACAAAGCAAGCTTTCCAACAGTTATGGTACAAGACAAGATAAGTGAATAAGGACACCAGCTATATTTGTGAAGTCGAACCCGAGTCGTCGCATAAAGCAAAAGCCTTGATAACTGGGCTGCCTAGACTCACGTTAAAGGGACAGCATTCTGTGAAAGAGACAAGGTGTGGGGTGGTTTGTGGCCACTTGTGAATAGATAGGTTGTCGCAGTATCATGAATATCCGTGTCTGTGATGTAAAGAGCA
Source organism: Haliotis asinina (assembly GCF_037392515.1). NCBI lineage: Eukaryota > Metazoa > Mollusca > Gastropoda > Lepetellida > Haliotidae > Haliotis > Haliotis asinina. The sequence continues at coordinate 4,120,867 of NC_090293.1, forward strand.
TGGGTTGGGATGATCAGGATCTCAGATGTCATTAGCCACGGGAAGGAAGGGGAATGTGATGGGTCATTATTAGAAGCTGATATTAGCTACGTCGTACGATAGTAACTGCGAATTGTGTGCATGTAGTGCCACAACAAGTCATCGAAAATTCAGGCTGTGACGGATCTTTCATGGAAAGTAGTAAGCCTGTCACTATTCGAGTACCACCATTTCCAGTACCGATCCAACGTGTATGTCGCTTTCACAGAAACCCGCATGGCACCGAGTTGTAGTCGATAAAGCCCACGATTGTGGGTCGTTATGATTCGTCTCATAGATTTATACAGATGTACGTTTCTCATCTGATTTCCCTTTACGCCCATTGGTTTGTTTCCCGTATAACTTCACTAATTATCGTCCCCTGTTGAGACTGAAAACTGCTTTAACATTCTTAAGTCCATCGTAACTCGCTGAAACTGTTGAACATGAAAGCTCATTCAATATAAGTATTCTTTGAAGACACACGCCACTTTGTGAAAGCATGGGTACAAACGCGTCCTACAATTACAACATATGTTTAACGTAAACATTGTAAATGCACTCTCGACTGATATGATCTCTTCGTTCTTGCGACATGCACATCCGTTGCATTATCAAGGAACGTGAATCTTGCTGGTCATTCAGTGTTACACGTGAATGATGAGCCTAAGGATGTATAGTAATTCTAGTTATTGTCTATATATAGAGTTCATGTATAAACGACCCCAGTCTTATAATCATCATTTTTTAAAATGTACTTTAAACTATTATTTTTTACCTTAGAGACTTGTGCAAATCTATGTTACAAGGTACAGTAATTATCATTTTGTTTCGCCATAACTGGGATAAAGTTGAGGGGTGTTTCTATTTCTGGAGATCAGTCTGCCAGAAGAAGTAAATGATGGTGTTGTTATTACCTGGCCCTCAACATTAAGGGGTGAATCGAATGCTAATTGTGTCAGCGTTGAGTATCCATGTTAAATTGTGGCCTGGTAGAACACGATAAGTTATACATTAACACGAAACGCGACGGTAATTCTAACAAAGCCTCACCTTACCTGTGGAGACAGCATACTCAGAAATATTGGCAGTTATCTGACGTTTACGTGCAAGTTTGAAAGGGTCATATTGTGTGTGTTATAAAGCAATACAGGGCAAGTGCAGTGTCGTCGGTCTAGTGTTCATATAGCTTTAACTGTAATTAGTTACGATGTAAGGAGGATATTGTCAAGACCACCCATACCGTTATACAAAAAGCAGTTTCCTGGAGGTTTTTACTTGCTTTTTGATATGCAGCAAAGTAGACACTTAACCCGGTGTAGTATACGTATTGTCAGTGCTTGAATGCATGCCGGCGCATTTCCTGTTGACTATCTTAAGTAGAACCTTTCGGTTTCGCGGTAGTGGATTGCAGTGTTCATGTCTATATGACTTTCATGGTAAAGTTACTTCCAGACCGTAACAGGTACGGGTGATTTCTCCTATGTAAACTATAGCTTTCATAACCTTTCTATTGTTTCCCATAATGGCACGTAGATTGTGTCAGGTTTACTTGTTAAAGTACATGCTGAGAATGAACAATGACCTAACGGCCACAATAAACTGCAATAACAATGATGTGACGTCATCGCAATGGTTTAAACTTGATATCACAATATCGATATTATATCGGTTATACATACGAAGAAAAGCAGCAAAACCTGTACCATTATCAAGAATTCTCTAATAAATGTTGAATAACTCGCACGGCTCAGGCTATATGTAAAATTAATGTATTGTACGTATGATACTCCAGCAGTTAAATGGTACTAGGCGTTCGTAATAGGGTCAGCGTGTAGCCTCCTGCTGATCGATTGAGCACCAAATTTGGAGGGTTTTATCAATATCTCCAAACTACTAAATCTTTCTGTCCCACCCTACATAAGACAGCCAGGGGCAGTATGGTGGGGAAAGCGTTGACTTTCTACCCCGAAGGTCCGGGTATGATATTTGAGTGAGTGTGATATTTGAGGCCCATTCTTGATGTCACTGTGTGTGATAGAGAAATATTAACCAAATCAAAATCATATATTCACATACAAGGGTCTTAGATATTTATGTTGTAAAGTCCAAGCAGTCCATATATCTGTATCAATATATGTTGGTTGTATTTCATGGTGTGTCGTTAAGCATGTACCTACTTCAAAAGGCATATGGCATATCCGTTTGGAATGGTAAAATCGCTAGACACACCTTCATCCGTGAGGATCTGTAAAATGAAGCCAAACTGTAAAAGAATCTTATCATAATACCACTCAGATACTTTACACTACTCCTGTGTAAAGAAACTGGGTTAAGATGATAAATACCCAGTTTCCGTACCGATGTAGTAAATGAGTAGCACGCTGCTTAATGTGAACTCCTCGGTTTTACTGGAAACGGTTTCCTGGTTAACGAAGCATTGATTACATAGTATTTACACAGATGCGTAACTACTAATGCGTTGAATTATATCTTACATAAGCACGTATTTGATAATGCCCAATATTTTTGTACTGGAACCTCTGACTTAGAATTGATAAGGTTCATCGTAGAACTACAGGTTTTCTTTTTACCCAGATCGCCTAATTTATTACTCGTCCATTGAAGTGTCATTACGCGCAATCCGCGTTCGTTTCCTTTTCTTTGTACGTAATGGTTTCATTCACCACTCATAGTTTTGCACCTTCTCCAAGTTACGGTTAAACCGCATTGGTGTTTTGGAGATAGGTGTAGTTCACTGAAGAAGTAAAAGTGGGAAATAAGCCCAGCTGGCTTAATCACATGTTCATCAAGCACACTGCAGCTGGTCTCATTTCAGATTAAAATCCTGTAGAACTTAAGACCCAGGCCTCTGTGTCTTGTCAGCGCCAGTGAGTTATTGCTCTCTCGGGATAAGCGCAGGCTCATTGCACGTTGACCCTTAGGGTGACACCAATAGTCCTGTCGCCATCATAGCTGAGTTACTTCCACGTGTAGAAACAGCAACGGCACCTCAATGGTCGTGTACTGACAACGCTGGGGAGTGTTAAACTTCTCCATGAAGGATTTTCCAAACTGAAAAAAAAGATCTTATTTTGGTGTAACAGAATAAAATACGATTAAAGAGGGGAAACGCTCATCCAGGAGTGGCTCTGAATGGGTATTTCAGTCCATAATATGTGTAACATTCCGCGCTTGACAGTCTGGCATTCCATGAATGCGAAGACAGGAATGCAGAGAGAAGACACGGGACGTCATAGGTGGTCACAGCATATGAGGTTGTGCATGTGTTGTATTATCGTACTTATGAAGCTTGTTCATAGACCCCCAGCTCAACACACACCCCACACACCTTGATGTACCTATAACATCGCGTGTATTCAAGCCATATTGTTTTTTTCTAAGGAAAGAGATAAAATTATGTGATTACGAACAGGTGTTTTGAAATTATATGTGGCATACTTTACTGATTTGTAACAAAAACAATATTGATTCATACATCTATTACAACATTCATTTGCTTGTTTCAGTCGGTTCTAAATCCAGAACTACATTCATGAAACCGTGCTCGTTAACGTGGGCGTGTGGGTCATTTATGCAGTTAAACAACATATGGCATGTTTTTAAATAATTTGCGTTTAATCTTGTGTGTAAACGTCTTATCACATTTGTACTTTCTGTAACATTTTTAACACATCCATGCACTGTGGTTCTCGCAGCTTGACACTTTAAGTCTATGATCCGTAACAGGTGCCCGTTATATACCACTGACCGGCAGACGCCATATGTCGTGGTGTACGAAAAAAGATAAGTACTAACAAAAAAAGCATTATATTTCATTTTGAGACAGATAGGCAAAGGAACCTGTTGTGCATGTTTCCTCAAACCTACAGGTTTACATTATCAGCATTTTTTCCCAGGTAAATATACACACTCGCGTATGAGCAGATGTGTCACGCCAACACATACAGCGGAAATGACAAGAGTTCATATTTAAGCAGAATCTTAGGATGAAATTTTTCTTGGCTCTATCATAATTTTCATCATGAAGAGTACACCGTACCATTGCTTGTGTATGAAGCAGGAAGAAGACAGGACTGTCCTTCAGGTCATTCC